>NW_020272909.1:192467-234669 GCF_003268045.1 Sipha flava
ATAATAATAATAATAATAATAATAATAATAATAATAATAATAATAATAATAATAATAATAATAATAACAATCGCACGTGATATTATTTATAAGAATATACAATTTCTTTGGAATATCGTTTTGGGTAACGACGTCTCAATACGCACGTTCTCAATTTTAAATAAAAATTCACTAAGTGGGTCCCGAACATCCTTATTTAGTCTAGTTGGATCCCAATGATTTTTAGGTAGTATACCAGTTGGGTCCCACGATTTTATAAGTACCAATGTAGTTGGGTCCACACATATTCGTAATAAACATTTTCCTTCTCATTTTAACAGACTTCGAACTGTCAGCTATCTATAAATTAGAACACAGGTAGGATTTTTTTTCTTTTAAAGTTTTTAATACATGGTGCATAATTATTAACTATATATTAGAATACCAGTATATGATAAATAAATAAATAACATTATTAAAAAATTAAAAAAATTACAATTAGTCAACATTTAAATGATAGAGCTTTGGATAAACCCAAATACATTATTTTTTTTGACATTAAAAAGTGTGTCAATACTTTAAAATTACAGGTTAAATTGTCATAGTGGTCGGACCATACTAGTAAGTTATAGTTTATATAATCGGAGCCAATTAGTTGTTTATCTTTATCATATACAATTTTAGGACCTAACTCGGAAACGACTTTAAAAATATTATTATTTGAATAATATTAAATATATATTATATCAAGCTGATCTCACGCGATAACGCATGGATTAAAGAGGATACCGGTGCTCTAACCTATACACTATTTTCAAAACTCTTTGTTCTATTAAGTGTCGATCGTTTATACGATAAAATTACTTTCTTAACTACAGTAGCAGCAGAAATGGGTGGTGTTGTGTAGTGGAGTCACCGCAGTGACACTCAAAACTTTTAGGAAATCTCGGTAATGGAATTATGTTGCTCGGCGGTCTGGAAACTACATGTTTTGACAGGCTTTTGATCACAATGTTTTTTAAACGGTTAGTCAGCAACTGTTGTCAATTCGATATTAGTTAGAAAATATAATAAATTTTACTTCTTCCTTAAGTGTCTATATGATTAAGTTATAAATAAACGTATAAAGTATTATAATTAAAATTATAATACTTAATAACTAAAGTTATAAGTGAAAGACTTTCAATTCTAAAATGGACTAAATGCGTCATTAAAAGAAGCAAACAAACATTTTTTGTAGACATTAGAAAACGCTTTAGAGAAAACACTTATTGATTTTTTTGATAATGTTCTCAATACAAAAGAAAACATCAAAACAGTATGATACTATACTCTTTAGACATGGTTTATTATACTTTCTAAAAAGCAATAGTTAAAGCATTGTTCTATAACTTTTTAAATATTATAAATGTATAAGCTATAATTATTGTTAAACAATTGTCTGATTTAACAATATCATTTTTCATTCATGTTTTAAATTTTGATGTACAATGGTAGGTATTCATGATAACGTTATAATTAGGGTTCGAGACTTTTAGGAGTTTGTATGTTTTTAAATAATTATCAAAAACATAGATAACTAATATAGAAATTTATTTCATACTAATACAAGTTTTTATTAAAATTTATATTTGCTTATTTTATATAATTGATTATTTTTAATTAATAAGTGCATATTTGACCATTTTTAATTTTATAAAAAAAAATTATGGATTTATTTTTTCCATCTATCACTTGACTTTAAACTCTAGATGTGACACTAACTGAATCCATTAAAATAATTTAAACTATAAAAGAATATATACATTCTACAAAAATTGAAGAATCTGCACAAGCTAAAACAATCGATGACAAAATTAAAAAAAATGTTGGAGAAAAATGTTGGATTTGATAAACTAAAAAAAATCTCGAACCTGCAGATATTAGTAGTAGCGACCTATCATTTATTAAGTTCGCAATAATAAATTCCGTAGATGTGGAGTGTTCCTTTTATAAATATTAAAAATACTGTACCTGATAACAGGCGGTCATTCAAATTTCCCAATTAAAGAAAATATCTTATAGTCCAATTTAATACTCAAAGTATTTAGAACTACAATAAAAATAGAAACAATATATTCAATTTAATTTCTTTTTAAAACAATTTTAAATTTTTTGTTTTAGACAAAAACTCAATATAAAATGAAAACAAATCTGAAAAAAGAAAATAATTATCGCAGATCATCACATATATCAAATCTTAAAATATTATTTAATATTAATTTATTTTTTATTAAATTTATAATTAAAAATATAACTTTTTTTTTTGCATAATTTACTAGCATATTTATTGATTCTTTAAGGCATAAATGCATGCATATTTTAAGGTTTTAAGGGCATGAAATCCCTAGCCCTATTTATAATTGATGGTTTATATTTAAATAATATTAGCTGAATTACCCAGATTCGCACGGAACAGTCTTGATCGAGACATAGATTTGAATGGATTATTACCATATACTAATTAAAGCCTAGTTTAGTGTAAGTGTTGGTTATAAATATATATTAATAATATAATAATAATGGTACTATTGGTTGTACGTTAAATTTCATGGGTTTTCATCGTGGATCCGTCTTTACTGGTACCAATATTTTTTAAAATGCCTTTTTATTACACGACTAGAATATTTGAGAGTTCACTATATCAAATTTTTATTTCATACATTTTGTCGTTTTTAAAATTTAGTGATGATCAATGAGTGAGTGATATTTACATTTTTTTTATAAAAAGCGGTGAGTGTTATTTTTGGAGGAGAAGATAGTTCTACATGGAAAACATTTTCAGTAAAATAAACAAGTAAACCATTTTCTAGGTGCATATTGAGGTGTGTGACAGTGAGGTTCTATTCAATTTTTTTCGGTTGATATAGTAACAACAAAACAATAACTGCTCGATCGGACTTAGTTATATGAGCTGATGCTGCCCTTTCCTTTTTTTCGCGTCAGAATGTAGCATATCATTTTCCTAAGTCAAATCTATCGCTGGTTAAATGTTATCAAAATTGGTTAAGTAATTTAGGAAAGTATAAGAGACATACAGAGTAACATTCAATTTTATGTAAATAGATACATTATAATTTATTTATTTTTTTTTTTTTTTTTTTTTTTTTTTTTTTTTTTTTTTTTTTTTTTTTTTTTTTTTTTTTTTTTTTTTTTTTTTTTTTTTTTTTTTTTTTTTTTTTTTAGTGGCTATATTGTTTTATTAAATATTGATTTATCGTACACAAATTGTTAATAACTATATTGTTTAACAATATGACTACAACTAAAAATGTTTATAGTCTTTATGAATAATTCAATTATATAAACGTTGAAAGTGATACGGCCATGTCAACAATGTTCAAAAACAAACCTCGGTTACTCATCACTAGCGGAATGTCGTGATATATACAATATATAGATATTTATACCTTTAGTTGAAATTGGAAACCCTTAAAATCGATGGATATTTTTTTCAATAAAAATTAGGCTTTTAATAATTGAATTGGAAGTAATTTTAGTAATGAAGAGGTATCTCATTCAAAAAGAAATGTAAGTAGATATTACTATAGTGATGTAAGGAAAACGAAAATGTACGTCAAGTAGAAGTACAAATAATTATTATTTATTATTTATTTATAAGAACATTTTGTAAATAAAATGTTATAATAGTAAAAAATAATATAGTAAACAGTGGATACACATTTCAAACATATTTTTGTCTCCACAGTCTTTCTGAATAATATCAAAAGAGAAACATGCAACCATTAGAGATTACAAATTATTAATTTATTCCATGTATTCCATGTTTCCCTTTACATATATTATGTATATGAACACAAATATTGTATTTTACTGTCTAATATTTCAATACAACAAAAATTTTATGACAAAATCATTTCGTTATTATTTTCGCACATTACTAACGCAATATTAATGAATACAGTTTCATTGTTCTGGTTAAAAATAAATAATGAATAAGTATGATTTTTAAAACCATCTTATTGATCTTGATACCATGATAGGAAAAGGAATATAATAGTGCTGCAACCTTGGCATGATAAGTAAAAAAGTTTTGAACTTTTGTCGTGATCAATCCGTTTTAACTTAACGGTTACGATCTACCATCAAAGCATGTGTGTGTCGATGTTTTATATCATCACTCGTACGCAAGTGAGGCATATATGGTACCTATTGCAATTACTATGTGTATATACGTTCATAGTATATACAGAAATACACAAACATACCCATACACTTTATTTTCAGACAATAATATTTACCATGGAATAGATTTTTTTTTGTTATATCCCTTCATACAAGCTCAGTATTTTAGTTAGGATTTCTGGTTAACGCGTGTCTGAAATTTTTTTTGTGAAGTAAAAAAAAAATTAATATTAGAATATTGTGCATGCACTTTAATAGTGACACGTCTAGTATACCTACACGTGGATATACATTAATATATATGTAATTTATAATAAATTATACATATAAAAAGGAAATGCTTATAAGATTTCAAACTTCTTGATTTTACCGCACTGGTGTGTTTTATTGTCTATTAATCACAGAGGTCTTGAATACAAGAAATATTCAGTTGTATTTATATGAATGCAGTAGTCAAACCGTGAAAAGAAACGCACCATACAGTTTAACATCTGAGTAACATGGCAGTATTAAAATATGATATAAATGGACATACAGAGGGAGGTGTCAGTTTTTTTAATAAATTATTTTCATCATATGCTGACGATGGTATAAAAGCAAACCAATACAAATAAAAAAATGTATCCTGAAATATATTATATGTATATATGGATAATTTTATATTTATTAGGTAAACTGCTGCACTGTTGATATGATAATCTATATTACTTAGAGGTGTTTGGTGTCAAATGGCCATGTAAGGGGTATGTATGAAAAAGGCGAGGTTCACCGCTTCACCAGGAGTAGCATGCACGTATTTTATTTAATTCAATCAGGTATTTGTTTTTATTGTAGCGGACATACCAATTAACGCTCACAGTGATATTCTATAAATTTTTAAATGATATGGCATGTTGAATCGACATTTCTTTTTATGAATTTATATCTTTTTTCTGCGCCCTCCCATACGATACAAGACCAAAGGCTTTTCTCATATCCATTCGCAGTCCAACAGCATGAAACTTAATAATGTATTTTCATAGAACAATAATCTACTCATTCCAAATGTTATCCATTAAAAATAGGTCAGTCAGACCATATTAATGAAACTTTGACAGTATTTTCGGGACCAAAGTCATAAATAATTATTTATTAATTAAGACATGGTAACCATAAGAGTTGGTAAACATTTTTCTTGTATATTGTAATACTATAAAACTATAAAATGTTAAATTAGTTTAACTTATTTAATAAATGATTCTAATAAAATAGTGTTGAAATAATTAATTATTCATCTATTTCTACTAATTTATTAACTAAGTTACTAAATAAAGTTCAGAAACTGAATCACAGCAGTGATCTTAATTTCACAAGTAATTCCGTGTAGTGAATATAAATAAAAAATAAAATATTTTACACAAAGGAAAATTATTACGAAAAACATTTTGTATACGTGTATTTAAATCACACTTATTATTTCCCAGAAATACACATTTAATTTTAATTTAAATGTAATTCCGATCTAATTTTCATTCTAATCTATATATAACTTTACAGAATCGAATGAAATAAAGATCGTTGATCAATGTATAAATTAATTTGAACATGTAAAATCTATACATAATGACTAGTTAAAACAGTTTTTTTTTTTTTTATATTGAAAAATAAAGTTGGGGGGATGGCACCGACGCTAGTCAATTTACCCCCTCCTCCTATCTCCATCGTTTATTGTGAAAATATAATATAATATTGTTATAAAGAACATAAAAGAATCGATTTCACATCAAAACAGGGGGCCTCTAACCCTCTCGGTTTGGAATTCGGCTTACATCTTATAGACTTAACTACGTAACTGAATTGCGTTCTCGTCTTCCTCCTTATTTAGGATGACTTCGTTGACGAAATCATCGATGTATCTCCATTTTTCTTCGGATTCTAGCATCTGTTGCACCATGTTAGTCGCATTGAAGTCTGCGTCGAAAGTTGTGCGGAATCGGAGTCTCCTTGTTTCCCACGCGTCACAGTCGAAAAATATTTGGTTTGCATCATCTACTTGGCTATAGCAGTAATTACAGTTCAATGCTTCTGTCCTCGTAAATTTAAAAAAGTAGGCTGGGAAACACCGTTTTTAAACTTAATCCTGTGAGTGACCTGCTTTGAGTCAATGATGTTGAGCAGGTAAAAAAAGGTAGTTATATTTGGCTTATTTCGATTCGGATAATTGAAAATTGTTTAAAAGTGTTATTATGTAACTTTTTTATAGTAGAAATCGAGAAGTTATTTTGAATTACTGTGTTTCTGATAAAATAGGAATCATTTGATATGAGCCTAAAGATTTTTCATTTAAATATTTATACTTCTTTAGATTTTATAACTTAAACTAATGCATAAAAAAATATAATATGAAATAGTATAATATGTATTATATTTATAACAATATAATATTAATTAAAAAATTAATGCATTCTAGTATATATAAATTCAATGCGGTCGAAAAATTAAACTATTTCCACGAGATCGCGTTTTCAATAGAGACAACAAGTTTTTAACCACAAATGTGTGTATTGGTTATCTATAATAATGCATATGAAATATATGAATACACGTTCTACGTGGTATTATATTAATATATTGCATGTGGGTAATAAAGAACCGTGCCTACAAGTATACAAGTATATAGGACTGAAGATTTTGGCAAAGCAAGATTTCCACAATTATAATTTGTGATCTCATATTCAACGACTGTTATACTTCAAAGGGAAAAACTTAAAGATTTTATCCCCGTTCTACCACCAATTTCATCCGACTTAAGTTGACTAAAGTTCTCCAATAGCGTGTTTAATGCCGGTAAAACAATAGGCCACCAACACCGATTGCCACTTGCGGGTCTCCAGTATCTCTTACAAGCTTGTTGACGAGAAACGACGGGAATTTATGCGAGTCTCTATAGATGCAACATTAGAACACATGAACACAAGAACCTCAGAAATATAACATACCAAAATAGCCGGCAACGTATAGTAGTGTGAAATAATACATTCAGGTTGCAATTAATATATATATGTGACGCGTCATTGTAATTGAAAAAAATGGTTGGCCAACAATATTATAAATTATATAATATAATAATAATAAAACAAATTTGGAATGTCTTAATTTGATTATGGTCACATCAACATCATTTAGTAAATAGATACGTAATATTTATAATATATAATCATATAAGAAATCATGTGGTTACAATCATAATAATTCCAATTTATGAAAATGCAATTGAAACATACATTTTAAATTCGATACTTTCATCTCAAGCATTTTAAGATATACGTATCAAATATTTTAAATATATTTTATTGAGATTAAAATAAACTAAGATAGTGTTAATATAGTTAAAAAATTTGTTTTTTCTGTATCAAAATTATGCTTACACTGTTAACAATATTTTAGTAGGTATATTATAGAATTGAATGATTTTCAATAATCATTATTCTTGTGGATATTATTTATGAATGTTTAAATGAGGTATTATAGTTTTAGAGAAGGAGGAAACTGTATCGGGGACCATTTGGAATAAAGCGGTTGTATTTGAAAGCACCAATCGTTAATCTGAACCTGGCCTCCAGCGGTTTAGTTTTCCGGACAGAATGATTGCATCAAGATAATAGATTACCACTGCCACTTCTTCGAACTGGTAAGGTCAATTATAACTTAAAAATAATGGTCAAGATATGTATAGATATTAACATTTCAAAACAAAAATTAATATATTTTCTAGGCATGGTTTAAAATCAATTACCACTTTTCGGCAAAAATAGAAAAAATAGATTATTTGAGAACCGATGACCTCATTTAATTGTAAAAAACAAGATATAATCCATTAACGGTGTTTAATACAGTTTTACTCTTTTAAACAGTTAATTAATTAACGTATTTCTCAAAACTTGGTCTTAAACCAAAACCTATTTTCTTAACGGTTTTTATTTGTTTTTAATTAGGAATAGAATATTGAATATATGTGAAGTAAATTTCCCAATCAAAAGTCATTTAAATGAAATGAATCCATCTCAATCGACGATATAATATGAATTATGATCAACAGTTAAATTTTTTTTTATTTTTAATTTTTTTTCGTTGTATTAATAATTGTTTTGATGATATGATTCATTTTTAATAATACAATTTTTAAACGTATTTGATTACGACTTTTATAAACATAAAAAATGGAAATTAGTTATGAAAATAAGAGAAAATAAGAAATCATATTATTTTAATTCAATTGAGTTACAGGTATGTATATCGTTTACAATTTGTTTATGTTATTAAAACTATACATCCAAAACTGGTATGTAGTCACCAAAAACAATACAGTTTTAAACGTTAACTGGTAAGAATTGGATTATTTGAAATAATCGAACCATTCAATTATTATTTTTCGATTATCAAAATAATCGAATGATTTTAATAATCGAAATAATGGTATCAGACATATTCATCAATAGCAAATTAATCCAATTATTCCAAAAAATTGCATGTTATAAATGTGATTTTTGACATTGCTTGTCCTCCACGATAAAATCAATATCTAGATTAACACTGGATAGTTTTAGCCTTAAATCACTCACATCATTTATTTTATTTCTATATTTATTTAAAAAAAACCTTAAGTAGAAAAAGCTCATTCAGACATTATGTTATCGAAAGATAGTTCATCAAGTTTATAAATGCAATTTTAGCGATTGCTAGATAGTCTTGCCAAACATTTAACTAGAATGGCACTAATTGTGTGGCTATATATAACGATTTTAGTATCTGATCGCATGAACGTTAAATCAATGAATCTTCTTGCTGATATTTAATATGTTATATACGAATATATACATTAGTAATGTTAATATTATATGATTCACGGCCCACAAGTGGTCCGTGACCCAAGGGTTGAAAACTGCTGGTCTAGTGTATGCATACAAGTACATATCTTTTTGGGTTTGTAATAAATTCTTTTATTTACTTTTTTTGCTTTTATACTTATATATCGATTTTAAGTGCTATTTTAGTTGTTCATTGTTTAAAAAATATTCAGTTACTTGATTAATCTAAATATTTAAATAGTATTTCAACTGAATATCTAAGTTTAGTTTTTTATAGTTTTCAGATCATCTTGATAAGATAAAAATATGTAGACCCTGATAATAATTGATCTAATACCAAGATAATTGATCTTGTTTTTAGAGCCATAATCACTTGACACAAAATTTAGGAATGAACAATTAAGTATGTATTTTTTATAATTTTCTAGTATTATAATTCTATAAAAGTAGAAAATGACCTTATTATATTTACAACAATAATTTATGTTATTCAATAAAAATAAAACATTAAGGCACTACTTTTATGAAAACGGATTAAAATTCAATATAATCAAACAAGTTTACATGTCAATTAAAACTAATTATAAGTCCCTGTCAAAAAAAGAAAAAAAACAATTTTAATTAAAGTGTACTTATTTTATTTTGCGGTCATTTGTACTCAAGTACGTGACATTATACATTTTGTACCATAATTTACAAGTTTAAATAATAAGTCTAGTACAATATAGGTAGTATTATGACGAATGCAATTAGGGTTTTTATGAATAAAATAATTGTAATAGTAGTCATTTTTGGTAATTACTGTATGCAAATTTAATTTGTAGTTGCCCAGTTAAATGCATGGGTTAAAAAATATACTCATGTGAACGGATGAGAAAAAAAAAATCATAAATAATTTGATTTATTTTATAAACAATAGTTGTTATTAAGACAAAAGTGTCCTATTTTTTTCAGTCAAATATAATTTTATTTAATTCATTTTCAGTTTTATAACAAAAATATAATATTTAAAAGTTTTAAAAAAAATATCGATTTAAAATATACGCCTCTTTTATAGAGTTCGACAAATAAAAATTAAATTCTCTTCATGGCAATTTTTTAATATTCAAAGTTTATTATGTATGTACTTTAAAGTAAAATATTAAAAATATATATTCATATAAGATATGTTGAAATCGGTATTAATATAACACACTTAAAAACAGCAATAGTTTAGTAAATATTTACACCACGCAATAGTTAATTCAACAAATGCAATTCACAATATTTGAATTACTCATCACATCATCTAGAGTTTATAAATATATTTGTATAGATTTTAAATTTCTACATCTAAAAAAAAATCGAAGTAATTATCTTTTATTATTAACGATAAACGAGGTCAAGCAATATAATTGTAATATTTCCTTAATAAAACTCGTAAATGTCATTAATTATAGAATTTATAAACGTGTACTTATTATATTTTAACAACAAAACTCTTGTAGCCCAAATAACGGATAATTAATCATTTATCATTCCGTTATCGTTATTAATTAGTATTGTCAAATTGGAACGTATTTTAGTGTATCGTTTTATTATTACTATTGACCGTTAGTGGATGTTATCAATAATATTTTAATTATTGACGTAACATAAGTCTTAAAAAAATACTCCTACTGTAGTATAAGATTTAATTGTTAATGCGGATTGCTTGAGATCGTCGGCATCGGCACAGTATACAATGCAATCGCGGAAATCATTATCTTCATCTATAACTTTAATATGTAGTATAAAATCGTCGTAGTAATAAGTATGATACACTCCTTAATTTGATTCAACCATTTTAGTATTAAACAATTTTCTTCTTTCACTTAGCAAATCGTCAATCAATCAGACAAAAGTGTATCGGTAGTTTTATTAATTTTTAATCAAACGCAGGAAATTAAGAAAACTCGTGATTGAGAGGTATGGCAGCTGGTTGGCAGTACGAACGATTTATGTGTAGTTACGTGTACACGGCATTCTTACCACTGCGAATGCGAGAAGAGGCAGTATGGCTAGTCCCTGTGAGTGGGAAGATGTAGGCGAGCAGACACGGTAGATACGTATATCGGATTGATTAGAAAATTTTATTATAAGTATATTCGTTGACCGAACGAATTTAGTAGCGATGTCGGCGTCGGCAGGCGTAACGGTGGTGACGTAAAATGGAGAGAGTCACAGATAAGACGAACGAGCATGGTAAACAAAGTTAATAGATTGTGAGGGTCATTGGAGTCTTCGGCATGGCATAAGGGAGGTAAAGATGAAAGTGAAGTCTCGGCGAATGGAAAAAAAATGAATTTTGTTGATGTCAGAAACGGCCGCTTTTCTTCCCACCTGTAAGAATTCATCGAGCATATGGTTTTGTTTAATTAACCCTTCATGCCATCCGAATTCCCGTCAGTCATGCGTCCAGTCACCTCTAGCTTTCTACCGTGTTTATTTCTTAGAATTTTCGAAGATTCTGACATCCTTATCCATTATCCTTTATCTGCTACCACCGAGTTGCAAGACTCGCAAGGCGAAATTACTGAGTCTCTCAAGTGATTTATCGAAACCGTCTTTTTGCTATATGTGCACAGGCACATCAACTTAAGGATACTGGAAATGCGGATGAAGACGACATGACTTCCGTTTGTTTTCTAATGGTTTGTTATTTACAGCCTTCTTGAGATTACCCACTAGGGCTCCCCTCGGTCGGCATCACAATAGATGTAATAATATTTGAAAATATATTATAACCATATAGTGTGAGCCAAGGTATACTTTCATTATTATGTGTTTGTCGTAAATGGACTGTAAAACACGGTAACTATATACTTTATATATTTATGAAGTGTATGCTTGTATACGTTATAGTCATTATCTTTATGTCATTAGAGTACGGTCATTCATTCGATGAAAACTTCTAGAATTTATGATAATAGCATCATCCATATGGCTCATGTAACGTGCTATGAAAATGTCAATATCAATGTGAGATCTATTGAAAGGAAAATAGTGGAGGATATGAATATTCACAACTACAAGGCATGGATTTAATAGTGAGAAGAAAATCTGTTGGGACTTGACTTTTTTACATCAATACTATCAGTTTGGAACCTATGTACTATGAAATGCACAATTTTTGTCGTCAGAACCTGGCTAACCCAGACACTGACTTGGGCCTTGAATTTATTCGATATTCTTAGGGCTCTATAATTTAAATCCAATATCTTGTCTATCTTAGAATTTTTTTTAGAAGAAGTTATTGTGCACATATTATTGTTATATATATACATAAATAGGAATCTATGTACTCACGTTGTTAATATTCAGTCAGAGCCTCCCAAAATCTAACGACAGCACAATTCTGAATTAGTTTATCAAAATTAAAATAGATGATTCGAGTACTACCAAAAAAGGAAATTTAAACAAACAAAGAATCTCTTTAAAATATATCTAAAATATATTTCAAAAATAAAAATTGTTACTATTATATTGTGTACTAAATGTTACTTATGTTCATTTAACACGTATATTTATTTATTTAATGCAAACTCTTGGAATTTTGGAAAACTCAATTATTATTTTGCGTTCCTTGTGTTTCACCAATTTTAAATGACTATCTTTTATGATCATATTTATGCCAGATGCACAACATATATTAACGAAGAGTTCATGTGAAAATCGCGAAAATAAAATGGAAAAAATAGATATCATGAAATGTTTTAACAGCGGTTATACCTTTATAATATAATAATACTAGATAATCAATAATGTAATTTTGTACTTTTGCGTACTTGAATCATGTAATAAAGATTAATAAGGTTAAACTTAACCACTGTCAAGCTTTATTATATAGTAAATAATAATAATGATATTTAGATAATTAATGTTATTTTATACTTCAACAGTCTTATAACCTATAACCATTACCGAGTTGTCCGTTGTCATATTCATACGTAATGCATTCGTAATGGAGTTTATTCAAAGTCAAAAAAAAAAAAAAAAAAATATTAAAATATAATGGTTATTTGTATAGGTTTGTCAAAAAATATAAATCTACCTTGTATTGGAAATGTAATGAAATCCTATGTAAATCAAGCTTTAATTTAAAAAATGAAGAAATCGTTAAATTACATAGTATTTTGATTTTAAAGTTTTATTATTACTTATTATATTATAAAGGTATATCCACTAACGAAAATAATTTCTTATTTTTCGTTATTAATGTTTTCGCTGTTAAAATATTTCGCGATTTTTATTTTCGGGATTTAAACTCCCGTTTACAAATGCTCAAAACCCTAATCGTCAACAACAAACACTCAAAACTAAATATTAAACTACTTCTTTACAAATCTCTCTTAAAGCCAATCTGGACTTACGGCTTACATTTATGAGGCAACGCAAAAATTTCTAATCTAAATAAAATTCAACGGTTTCAAAATAAAATACTAAGAAAAAATACTAATTCTCCACCATATGTATCAAACCACTCCCTGCATAAAGATCTAAACATGAAAATAATTCAGGAGGAGGCAAACAATTATTATAAACGTTTCCACCTACGCCTAAACTCTCATTCTAACGAACTCATAAAAAATTTAGCTACATTAACCATCCCTGGCAATCCTCGTCGCCTTAAGCGAAAATGGTGCAGAGACCTACTTGATCCATAAATCAAAAAAAAAAAAAAAAAATTAAATAAATAATAATAAGGTTAAAACAAAATAATAATAATCAAGACGTGTCATCGGTGGGTGGCATCTTCATTCATATTTTCATTATTCGTTGTCATTTAGCTCATACTCTTATTGTGCTGTTTGTGTATAGATTGTGTATATTATATTAATAAAGAAAAAAAAAAGGCATTTTTACTTTCACGATATTTTTTTCTCGATTTTAACTGGCACCCATTAATGAAACCAGTACAATAATATACCAAAAATTACTATAGCGTACTGCTCTATGTAATGTTAGAAACATGCACTATTTAATTGCGCAATTGTTTACAACTGTTTGGAGTAGAACTTTGTGCAACCGGCTCATAATCAAGAATATTTGCGTGAATTGAACACCAGAAATACGTTAATAATTAAGTTAAAAATTAAAAAGTATCAAATAGAATAAAATTAATTATTTCTGAATATTTGATCAATTTAATAATCAATTTAAAATACATAACAAATTATTATCAGATTAATTGTGAATCTTATTAACTATAATAGTCAATACTCTGAACGCAGAAGCAATATTATATAATAATATGAGCAAAGTTTATTATATTGCAAATGAATTTCAGTGTTTCATACTACAGTGGAAACTGCCTAAAACGGAATCGCATGGGACCAACAAAAAATTCCGCTTTAAGCAGTTTCCGCTTTATTCAATAAAACGGAAAAATTCCGGATTATTCAATTATCCATTTATACTTATATCAATCAGTTGATATTTTTCATAGACACTTATATTTTAGCATTTTAATATTTAATACGATTAACAGAAGATAAAATTAAAAGTGTACGTACGACTGTTGGTGTATGACTATTTCACAGTTACAAAGAAGAAAGTTCGTATCGTTTATGCGATAATATGCATTGTATGTACATATATTGTACGAATATGTTTAGAAAATTTTTATCTTTTTTATCTATCACTATTTAACGATGTACATACAGTGAAAGGATTCCGGGTTCAAACCCCCCAGGGCCAAAAAAAAAAAAAAAATTGCTTTATTATTGATGACGTTTAATATATTCTTAGTTTCATTATTACGCTTTGAACTTAAAATATACAACTATACAAATATTATGATAATTAAATCATTAAATTGATAGGTGTTTGAAAAGTTTTGTTAACTATGCTGTTTTTATATTCCAATAGCTATTAACATACTGTAATGTAAAAATAAACTGTAAATTGTTAAAAAATTTGTATAAAATAGTATCTATTTATAGCAGTTATTTATCTTATTAAATACCTCTTTAGGTTTAAAAAATAATTTTATGTTCTTCCATATAGGTACTATACATTTTTATTTTAAAAATACCATGATAAAATTGGTAAAATTTGGATTCATTATTTTTTTTTTTCTTTGGAATTTATGAGCGAAAAACCTTGAAATGGTGGTAGTATCTTTTACTCTTTAACAAGAGAGATTGATAATACGAAAAATTTTCAGCTTCAGAAATCCGTATAACGAATTTAAATGACAGTGAAGAAAATGTAATTTATCTTTTCAAGACCATTAGTTCTTATATTCCTCCAATTATATTACACATTTGTCATCTGATATTATAGTTTTTACACTTGACCGAGCAATATTACCAAAACAGATTTAAAATAATCATGATAAAAAAATGTTCACAAATATTTTCATGAGCTATAGAATTTTTAATTAAAAAAAAGAATAAATAAATAAACAAGTTTTTCAATGAAATACAGTTACTCTGTATTATTCGTATTATTTGATAACACTATAAAGCAATAATGAATCATAAATTCAATTTTTTTTAATAATTTTCCTTCGAATAGGAAATAATTTTTAATGTTTACAAAACAAAATCGAGCTGATTTAATTTTGAACTTTAAGCTCATTATTAAAATATTAATTGAATTAAATGTTTTGATTATTCATTATTATTTAGGAATCCATAAATACTCGTCAATTATTTTCTACAGAATAATAACCATCTTGTACTAATATTCGTATACCATATATACAACTTAATACAGAAAAGTAATTAAAAGTTTGAGGTAAGTTTGAAACAATTATCTCTAAGATATTTTGAGAATTTAATCGCTCATAAACTTCGACCTTGTCTAAATAACTATCATACGTCGAAACGTCTACTTTCGTATCACAACTCAATAATGGAAAATTCTTTAAACTAAACAAATTAAAATTTCTTCGGTTATCCGTCATAAAATAATGTTTATTATTACACACAAAGACAACATAGAAAGAATAATACGAAGAATACATTTTGAGGCAAGATTTTACTATACCTCCTTTGGATTTTATTTTATGGAGTGATATATTTTACTTTGAAAGAAATTAACAAATTGGTTAAAATTTACTTTGTTTTAAAAAATACTGTAAAATAAAAAACATCAAATGAGTTAATTTTAATCAAACTATGAGGAGCTCTGAAATCAGTTATTTATGTACAAGCGGATTTTTGTCTATCTAAATCTTTTTTTTTATGGATTCATTTCATAAAATATAAAATTATTATTGTCCGTAATATCATCCAAAATATAAAGCCAGCAACAAAATAAAATAATCATCAAATATGATACATGCATTGTTTTATTTTAAATATCCCGGTGTGAATATTTTGAAATTTTTTAACAACTAAAAACGAGTGGAATAAAAGATTATCATGTCGTAATAACCAATACGCGCGCATAACAGTTTTTGATATACTTGATAATAGATAAACATAAACATGCTTAAAAAAACAACAGTTATAATATTAACAACAAGAATTTGGTTATGCAAAGATTTATTTAGCTTGACGTGAAATCTTTAGTTTTTGTTCATTGAATGTAATACATATTTGAGTAATGTACGGATTCAAGACAATATTATTATTTATTATTTTATATAGACATTAGATATAAATTTTAATCAAGAAAATGTATACAATACATAAATAATTTATTATTTTTATACAAACTTATATGTTATAGGTAGTATAGTGTAAACACGAACTTTTCGTAACCTTCCAGTCAATCTAACACTATATTATTACTGGATATTGATATTTTTTAGATAATTCAAATTATTTATGGAGGACAAAAAAAAACTTATTAGTAACGAGTGTATCAAAAAATAATTTGCAAACACGTCATTATTGTTTTTGTATTGAAATTTTCAATGAAAAATATGCGGTTTGTTAACATAAGTAAAAAAATAAACGGTAACAAAATAAATAATAAAATGACAGGAGCTTTATTCAAAAGAGTAGGTGTGTATTTTACAAAAGGCTTTTTTCATAGTGTCGATATTCACGGTTTTTTATTGTATCCTTCAAGTGTAATCACTGGTCAGTGTTTTAAAATAAGAATGCTCATATAAACAACTAATGCATACATTTTATACAATTAATAATTTTCCTTACCACCCTCACATCCCTCAATACATTTTAAACAATATATCTATAACTGATGGTACTTATATTTTACTTTCATAAGACAGAGACACAATTAAATATGAAATAGTTTAAAAATAGGCACGAATTAAAATTAAAAATTACTTAATCATTATTCATTTTATTTCGTTGTATTTATTAATAAATTTAAACTTAATGAGGTTTGTTCGTTTATATTAATTTGGGACAAACATTTTAAGTTTTTCTTTATTGGAAAATGAAAAGTAATTTTTTTTTTTTTTATAATTTGCCTTTTTTCGCACATAACAGCAAATAACGTTATTGATTACTAATAATTTTCATTATTGGAAATTTAAGAATTTTTAGTTTAAATATTATAATTTTTTAATATATACTATATAATTTAAACATAGTTCTATTTGGAAATGTATCATACATGTATACATGACCGGAACAAAAGCGAACTATTAAAAATACTCATGAGGACAGAAATATCTTGTGTGTTAAAACTCCACAAAATTAAATTTCATAAATAGTAGATTTAATTTCATATCCATCTATAATTCAGCTATAAAGTGGATTCCATTTATGTGGACGCGTTGTGAACCAACCCTTTTTCCCACGTTAAGCGGATAACCATATAAACTTAAATTAGATAAAATATACCAACATTTTCAATATCAAAGAGTTTTTATAAAATAGGAAAAAAATGTTAAATACAATTAATAAATAAATAAATATACAAAACAAAAACTAATAATATAATCTAGGACCACATAATTTTTTAGTGATTTTACGTTGTAAAGTTTCTGAAAAAAGAGACTACATATTGTCCAATATCGTGATTTTTTTCCAGAGGGAAAGATCTTTTGAGACAATCGAAAACTTTCACTATCGCGTTAAAATTCAAGGTAAAATTATAATGATTGTGGTCGAGTTATGGAAATTGTATAGTTTTAATTTTTTTTTTATTTTTTTTTTAAATACTCTCGATAACATTTCAATACATTCTTCATACAATTAAATTCACAATAAAATTCTATTAATGATTTAAAAGTTAATGATATATTTTACTTTTAATTAACACAATATCACATATACAACGAAACCCAATTGTATTGGTTAATATATATTCTAATGCTATGATTAATTGAATATTGTCCATATAAACATTTTCAAATCCCATACTATGCGGGTTTTTTTTAACTTTTTTAGTGTACATAAGATTTGGGACCAGACAGTTTTGCTCGTATTAGGCTAATGCTCATATTAACCCGTTCCAAATTAGACGGAATTCATTTAAAACTCATATTCAAAATTAAATACTTAATCTGTTAAATCAATGGGCAATCTTGTAAATAAAGTATTTTGTTGTACACATTTAAATAAATCCAGTTTAAAGTATTAAAATTTATAAATCACGTTAATTTTAGTTACCTAATTTTCTAATTTAATTTACTCGTATTTTGATCGATAAGCTGTAGTGCAATAAATTCAATAACTAATTGCACACAGTTAATTTACTATTCAAATATTAACATGTCCCAAATGTACAATATGTTATATGATTTTGTTAATTGGGTTAACAATATTTATATTTATATTTGATTATGGACCTTTTAATACGTTTTATTAACAAAAAAAAGAAATTGATTTTACAAGCACAATTAATTTTTGTAATACTATTAGCCGTGATGTAATTTAATTAGTTATATCCTATTATTAAGTTCATAATAATTATGTTCAGTTCTCGATACGGAAATTTTAAAAACTGGCTAAAATGTAATCCATATGTACATACTGATTTTTAAGTAATTCTAACGTCATATTATGTAGAATATGAACATTTTCAATAACTTTTTATTATCACTTTGTGTAAGAAATGTATTTTTTTATTTTTTTTTTTATCATAATATTCCTTTATTGTTTTGTTTCATTTAATGATATTTTACAATTAACGTCAACTGTTTTTCGTTATTGATTTTAATCGGTTTTGACATGTATATACAGCGTTATAAAAACGTTTTCGAGCACTTGTTTAGGGTAAATAATAACTGTTAAAATTAAAATACATATACTATAATATGATTATAATAATTAATTGAAGAATTATTTTAATACTCTTAAGTATGGGTTGGGGAATGTTAAATTAAAAAAAAAATATTATAGATGAATACGAAAACTATGTTATTAATTATCACCAATAACCTAAAATACAGCAATTACATTATTCAAATATTATTTATTGACAACGGAGCATAGGAAATTAATATCAATAGTTACAAAAAATAATATATTTATATGTATAAATTATTTTAATTTATATTATTCATCTAAAACATATGCCATACTAATATAATATTTAACACAATGTATTTATTATTTACTTATTGCATGAAACCTCTACGCATATTTCAAATCTTGAATAATAATTTAGTTTAAATTAGATTTTCTTCATATGTCCATTGTCTTATATTATATTGAAATGAATTGTGATATTGGTATTTACTATTCATGGATTTTAAAAGTTTTTATTTTAGGCACGACATTTTGCTACGTCACGGTAACAAAACTCAAGTTGATAATTTCCCCTCCAGTCACCATTTACACGGTATTACATTTTTTCCTTGGGCGAACGAACTGCAATACTAGTTCGGTAGAACGATTGAGGTGAATTGCATACAAGATAATAATAATAATATCATAATGACAATGAAGGATTAAAAATTGTTATTTTGGACAGAAAAATAATAAGAAAAAAACACGACCAACATGGATGGTAAAAAAAAAATGAAACGGTATCGAAAACCGCAAGCGGCTTTTTTTTCGTATAAGATGACGTGAATTTTACACGCGGAGAAACTATACGGAGGAGAAAATAACAAGAAAACGGAAGAAGGGAATAAATATCGTAAGATCAGGGGTCAGATGAAAAGTGGATGGGGTAGGGTGGCGATTTTGGTCCAGTAGTTTGGGAAAGGACAGGGTATTGCCCTCCACGACGAAAATTGAAAAACTTGCAGTAATTTGTTATTGTCACGATTTGTTTCACTCCGTCCTCCTACAGCTGTGGTAGGACGACGCTATTTACACACCAACGTAACGCTTTTCTCTCTCTTATTCTCTCTCTCTTTTTATCCTTTTCTCTCTCTTCAAGCCATTATAATATCGTGTCGTTGTGCGGTCGCCTATTAACGTATTTATTTAAATGTGCTTCTCCGGATGAAATTCCTTCTTTTTTTTTCATTCTCTCTTTTTACACCACTTCTTGGCCTTATATCGCTGAAATAATGATGAGATCGAATAACAAAGCAATGCGCATTTATAAGAGAATAAAAATATAATGGGTACCAAATTCCCAAAATATGTCATCTACATATTATAAAAATCATAGCAATAATTAGTTCTATTATTATTATTATTTTCATCATACAATCATTTTACACTCAAAATCGGTCGAACGCCACATATATTTTAAGTATAAATATAGTAAGTATATAAATATCCAAGTTCAAATTTTTTCTTTCCATTCCATTATATCATCCCATTTTATTATTATCATAACTACTAATTGACATGAAACCATTTGATATCAATAACTACTCGCATCCGCAACATAAATAATTTATAACAACCACCATATATTAGGTATAAGTATAGAAGTGATAAAACTATTGTCTAAGTATAAATATTATCGGTGTTCTCAGTTCAACTTAAATACAAAAATTCAATAAATAATTCAAACCTTTCTAGAATAAAGAGAAGTAAACCGAGATAAAGATGCCTTGTCGTAATTAACTGCAATCACTCTAGGAATTGTATAATTCCACCATTCGAAAACTTATATCTCGTAATGAAATAATGATTTTCATTTCAAACATAACTTTATTTATTATCACGTATCTGAACTATATTGATGTTTCCTATTTATCACATGTGTGAATGTATTTTTGAATTTATTTGTTTTATTGGATATAATATTATATAGACGCTTTTTGAAGGAAGTAAATGAACCACTTATAAAAACACACCACATATATATAAATATGTTACCTTACCTTTGAAGTGACGTTATATTCGTCTCTAGATATAATTCAATTATTTTCCTAATGAAAGTGAAGGATGGGTATAGAAGGGTACCATCATATTGCTGCTTTTAGTTTACAATTTTTTTCCATCACTTATTTTGTCAAGAATAATTCACTTTATAAAATTTAAATTTTAACAAGCAACTTTCATGTAAATTGTACTATAAATAAATATATTTTTTTATTTTTTATTTGAATTAAAATATGATTTACGTATGCATAAGATTTTATTAATTATATAATTGAATATTAAACACACTTGTATCAATTGTAAACTAATTATGGATGTATATACATTTATTTATATGAAAGTATCAAGTAGAGCAATCACGAGATATAAAACCCCCCATTTATTTTAAATAATATGTTTGTAATTGTGTGAGTGCACGTGTATACAATTAACAGAAGAATTATCGTAATAGAATAATATCGTTAGCTATATAAATATATATACAAAAAAAAAAATATCCGTAATGACATTACGATATGACTTTAGACCATCAGAAAAAAAATACGACATCGCATATACATGAGAGAAATTTTTTGTTGGCATTTGTCAAAATCAAATTTACATTTATAATACGTACACTTTTCAACGATCGTACAATAGTATGATGCGTTTAACATCGCTCTAAATTATAAGATCAAAGTAAAAAATTGACCAACTTTACAATCAGCCACGTAGTGCTGAACAAAGATTCGTGTTATATTTTTGTGGACGATTACATATGATTTTCGGTTGAAATCAAGCTGTTGAATTATATTCATATTTGAACTGACTTAATGATTTCTATACATGGTTTGGATAAAATGTTGATATTGTTGGAATTGGTTCGGCGGTCGTCTCCATTTTATAGTAATAACTGTACTCATTACACACATATATCTGCAACAATATGACCCATACGGCAAACATTCGTAAATTACATTACATGCGAATGCACATAGATACGAATGCAAATTTTCAGGCAAAAATGTTTGAAATATTACCAATGGTCAGATGCATTATTTACATAATAATTCTTACAGTGTAATTGAACATGGTTTATCAATTATATTGATTTTAGCGCTGAATAAACTGAAATAGGAATTTATTCGTCCAACAAACCTTGTTATTGGCATTATTTATACATCGACCTTTTTGGAACACCAAAAAATAATTTAGCATATTTTCCGTATTGGAATTTGTTGTGTTGTATTGATAAAAAAACTGATTCCTAATCGATAAATGTTTTTGTGGTGATGGTTTGGATTATGTATTATAGTAATAATCCATAGTAGATTTAACTAAACCCAGCAGCAGTGAAAATGGAAAACAATAATGTTAACAAACCGCATGTTATTGTTTTATTATAATATCTATTAATTAATATAGTTTTGTGTGTATGAAAAAACAAAATTTGGTCTCAATTTTTGTTATATAGTGTTTTTTTGGCCAAGTGAGATAAGGCTGCATAAAACTGTATTATACTGCATATTATTAAGCTGTATAATACTAAAGGTAAAGTTCTTATTCTATAAAATGTATGTAATTTTAAAATAATTGTAGAAATTAAATAGTTCACTTGATGATGTCTCAAAAAAAAAAGAAGATATCTCTAGAAGACCGACCGTTAAATCATAATTATACAACAATAATGTGGTATTTGAATTTTTGTCATATGATTTATTTTTATAAAAGTAAACTCCATTATTGAACAAAAAATCTGTATTCAAAAAAGTGTATAGTCACATAAAATGTCAATTTTTCTAACCGTATAGTTATTTTGAAAGTAATTTACCATCAAAAAGTTTATATTGGTTTAGATATATTATTATAATTTATTAAATGTACCTTCTAACACTATTTCAAATTTTTTAATAGTCTATAAAGAAAGATCGGACAATATATACTTGTGGGCGAATCGTTGCAAGTATAGCTGATTAATTATAATATGCTTTGAAGTTGTAGTCCATATCCAGAATGATATAACCTTTATAATTATCAAATTATGGTAGCTAGAAAATAACCTATATATATATATATATATATATATATATACATATATTACACACACAAATATAGATATGCATACTCAGTGGCAGTTAGATAAACTTTATGTGTGGTTTTTACAGTTTGTTATGGTGATAACACTAATAAAGTAATAACTATGGTACATTCACACGTGCAGTAAGCGGATGCACAGCTCGTAAGTTGATATGTAAAGCTAATTATGGTGTGTGTGTGTGTGTTTAAATGTAATATTCCTTTTGCTCGTGGTTGTCTCTACTCAGAACTTGTGCATAGTGTTGGTTGAATATAAGGGGACGCTACTTACTATAATAGTAGACCATGGATAAGTGTAAGATCTTGTAGTAGGTACTCGTTCACGTGTGTATAACTTTCAGTCCAAATTATTCAGTTTACCAAGTTTGAGAATTAGTTATAAACGCATACTTGTGCTATCAAAATCACAGACCACGGCTTATGTGTGTTTCCGTTTGTTGTGTACTGTATACGCTCGTATAATTGTATCAGCTACATACCATTATAATTAATATTGTTATCATCAAGGTGCGATACTGTCAAAAGTTATTATTCAATCTTCATTACCGTTAGTAAATTGAATTCCGAGAATGCATACGGTTGGTCCTCAATATGATCGTGTACTCGACGTCGAAACTTGTTTATACACGAATAATATATACTATTATTTAACACCTAACGTTCTTTCCACTTCAATTTGATTTTGGAAACACGATTAAAGTTAAAATTAAATAGGTATCCTCTCTTAATTTTTAACTCAAAATAATGCTATCGGATACATTTTACCTTGAATTATACTTAACTAGTTATTTTATTTATTAAAGACGTATGGAAGCGATTTTGTCTATTTCTGTCTAACAACATAGGGATTTAGAATTATTATACTCGTATTTATATTAAACCAGATTTTAATTTATTGATATTTATGATTTTATTTTCATATTTTAAGTTTCATTCGTATAAAAATTCACTAAAATTAATTCTAATTTAAAATTGACAAGATCATATTTTAAAATGTTCGAAAGAAAATCATTCTTATGTTCTCGAGTAGACTTAATAACGAGTTAAAATTAGTTATAAAATGTGTGACTCTCAGTATATTTTATATTAAAACTAAATTGTTTACATACTTCTATTTATTTCTTAAAATAAACATAATGATCAATGTACAATTGACATTATATATCACATTTATTCATAAATAAAATTTCAATCGTATACTGTACATTATTATAAAATCATTTGAAAGAGCTCTAATGATTGCTACCAAAGAAAGATAAAATTCATATGAGGTCTTATTGAAAAATGTTCTATATAAAACAGTATAACAACTGCGATTTTGGAACAGAAAAGAAATATAATTTCCAATGTCTTGATAAAACGATTAAACAAGACCTGCAACGTAATCTTTAAATCTGCATTCTTACTTCAACGCATCAACTTAAATTAGAGACAATTTATAATTAATTGATACGTTTCTCATTAATTCATTCTGTCTTGATTGCAAACAATTATTCGAATTCAGGAAAATGTAGATAATACTATTTCCACATAATTAAAAAAAAAAAAAATTTGCGACCAAAAAATGTATTTTGGAATTCAATTTATAGTTAAAATGTTAAATAGTCAAACCTAACATAACAATTTGAAATCTTTAAATTCAGGCATTTCTAACAAAAAATATAAATGATTAAATATGAATAATAATATAATATTATTATAGTTAAATTTAATATTCTATAATTAATTATTTCTAAACTTAATACTAAAATAAGTATATAACTCACTATTACAAGTAAACAATTTTTTTAAATACAAGTATAATTTTTAAATATAACTTAAAAATTGTATAATTATAAACCAATCCTAATTTTTTAAAAATATTTTGTAAAAAAGTAACTCTCTCTAGTTTATTTTCTCAAGCTTTTATGGAACAAAATTTAAAATTGTAAAATATTATTCCAATAAAGTTCTCGATCCGAAAATGTATTTAAAATATCATTATTAGAAACCACATATTATATATATCTTTCAAAATTTAAAAACTACAGTAATGTATGATTGAATTATACGTAAATTTAAATTAATTTTAATTGTTTAGTAATTGTATCATATTACCTTAACCGTACTGGCAGTATTTCAATATATGTTATTTGTCATTCAATATATTTAATCGATATCTGATTAAATTATAAGTACCTGCAAAATTAAAATAAAAAACATTTTAATACCAAATTATTATTGGAAACTATAATTAGTGAAATTCATATGATTTATGAAGGTCATTTATATAATACGAAATTGTATTCGTTACACTAAATACGTTATTTTACATTCTACATAATTGTATATTATTATTTAATAAAATTAAAAAAACAATTATTAGTTATAAAACATTTGGAAAAAAAAAACAATTTAAGCACCTATTTGATAAAAATGTTGTAAAAAGTAAAAATTATTCACACATAATATTTTAATAAATTCTTATTATTGGTATATTATAAATTATTATAACATACTTTATAACTGTGGGTTTTCGTTTCGATACATCAACATGGATCTGCACAATATAGAATAGTCCAAATATTTTGGATTCGTGTACATACAAATTTAAAAGGAAATTATATTGAAAATCATACAGTAAAATATGTAACCAAACCTTTAGCAAAAACCATTCAAGTAATAAAAAACCTCTTATTATGGTCTTATGTAATCAAGAGTGGTATGAATGATGGAGGCGATAATCACGAAATAGAAAAAAATGTAAAGATCATTTCCAATAGAATCACCCAGAAAATTTGAAGTTACACTTAATTAATGAATTCACCAATATGCTTATTTTGTGTTTCAGATAACCAAGATAATCATCAAATATAAATGACAGAAAATTGTATAAATTCAGATTACAGAATGTGTGTACATTCAATTTACGTAAAGAAGAATTGGTGTCTATTAGTCAACATCCAACCTCATAGTTACCAACGAATTTTTTTTAAAAAAAATGGAATTAAAAAACCAACTACAGAAACTCATATTATAAATAATTATTATCTTTAAATTTATAATGTATGTATTTTATTATATTCTCGTTTTTCTACTTGAATACATATTTTTATACCGTACTAAGGTCTCGAAAATCTAATACCTATATATAAAAAACATTTGTAAAATTTCAGTATTTAATTTGTCATCAAATTTACTATCATTATTATATTATTGAATCTTGTGCACTCTCAATAACTTTTAATGCCTCTGTTTTTTATTTATTTATTTTTTTATTAATATTACTTTTTTAATAAAAATAAAATAAGAAAGTGTATGGTAAAACATATTAGAAGATAATATGATACTAATTATAATATACTTAAATTATAAATTGTTCAAAATATATTGGAAATAATTATATCAACACGAGTGCTCGTCAGAATTGAACCTAAAATGCTAAGAAACATATGCTATATGGACCAAAAGTGCGACAACGTGGTGAATGTTACATCGCATATGCCTAATATATTTATTCGATTAGACTGATATTGTGATTGGATCGCTGTATACTGAACTCTTTCTTCCCCCCTCACAATATCGCGTACTTTTATTTATCTATATATAAATACAGTTATATAAGAGAATTCCATTCCATAATTTATATAGCGTTTGAAAAACAAATTAATTGGGTTTTCGATATGTATATTTATAATGATTGATCAAAATGCACACTACATGTAATATAATGTACACAGAGTATATGCAATTATTTATTTATATGTTAACTGTCACAGATTCGCATTCAACGTCTAATGAAAATGCAGTACTCTCGTCCAATTTGCAGGTGACCACCAATATTTACCAATATTTATTAAGAATATAAAAATGTTTCAACTATACGTCCGTACCTTAAAAAGTCAAATACAGTACTGTTTAATCATAATGCGTGTTATTAGTTTTGTTTTAAAACTCTCTTCGAAAAAGAAAGTGTCTTCAACAGATAGTTTTACGTTGTATTTAATATAGAGTTGGGCACGATTGGTTTTACCTGTCTAGCAAATTATTATAAAATCTTTTTTACTTACTTAATATAAAAAGCACATTTATGAGTGGTTTTCTTTCTACTATTAGGTATCCGATTCCATAGATATAAATACCAAAACATTTTGATATTTTTGTTAAAATAAAGTTTATAATACAACGTATAAAAAATTGGCAAGAAAACTTTTAACGATTAACAGTACACGATTTCCACAGAATGATATTTGATCGAGATAGTAAACAACAAGTGTTCCCACTTAAATATTCATTTTTGGAGGTGAATAAAAATTTAAAACTAGAAACAGCCGTTGCATCATTAGAGATGTTACATAAGAAGAAGAAGAACATATACTTTGACGTTATCTATATTATATTTTACTCTATATGAGTGACGTGGTACATTATAGATATCTGTATAGCTGTTATATAGTAGTACAGTGGTTAGCAATATATAGTGTTATCGATTTTCCGACACCAGCATATTTCCTGTAAGAATTTCAATATGGCACAAATAAATATAAATGGAAGATTCAATAGAAAATGTATATACTATATATAATTAGTTTTTTTTTTTGTATACTTTTATACATTAGAGATTCCTATACAAAGTGACCTGGTCCATACGCGTTTACATGTTTCTTAATTCTCAAAAAATGTAAAAAAAACCTTCGTCTACCCTTGTTCTTATGCGATTTGTATACATGTGACAATATCCCATCCCATATCCCAAAGGTTTTCTTTTTTTTAAAAAAAAAAAAATATGCTATTTCACTTAAAAATAAACAGTCAATCGGTATTTTGAATAAAGAGAAAATAAAAAATATATATGACCGCAAAGAATGAATTCAGAGCCAAAGAAACTGTGTTTAACTTGACGAACAGAACTTAACTGTAAATATTATTTTTATCCTCAACTGACGATCACGATAAGAGACATTTTATATATTATACTTAACTAATTTCATTATCATTATAATTAATTTTGTTGTTATGGTAACTATTATTTTAGCACGGCAATAATGAAAATGCAACTGAATTAAAATATATTATATTATATATCATTTCTTATCATTTTATCTAAAGAAAATCACATATAAAAATATTCAATTAAATAATAATACTAATAAGTGACCCTTTTGGTCCGACAATATAATTCAATAATAAATAAATAGATATTTTAAATTAGATATATTAAAAATAACTAACAATTACTGTGGAGCGCAGAATGGCCAGCTGCACTTTTAAAATATATGTAATAAATCACACTCACACCAAAAACTTCACTATATAATTTAAATGAACATTAAAAGGTCGCGGTGATTAGCACACACAAGCCTTAATAATAATAAAAATAAAATTTGTGGCGATTCACGTACAACAATAATAATAGAAAATACAAAAGCACGGCGATTAGCGCACGTAAGCTTCGATGTAACGAATAATATAAAAATAACAAAATTTGGCGATTTGCGCCCTCAAAAACAATAATAATAAAATTGACGGTGATTAGCGCATGTACAACTATTAAAGTATAATAATTATAAAATAAATATTCGCGCTCACGAAAATATATCATTCTTGTATGATGGTTTTGGTGAGACAAAGAAAAATATATCGCATATGAAAATTACAATAATGCACACACACACACGGACTTTTAAGTTACATAACACACGATAAACGGAAAACTATGAACAGATAATAATAATTAAATTCCATAAATTTAAACAATAATTAACGTACAGTGATTTTGTGTGTGTGTATGTGTGTCCTGGTCGGTGGCAGGACGACACAGCTAATATACCGTCGTTGCTGCGACTTACTTTATGAAACTTTTTCTGTATACAGTGACAATATTTTAAATAATGTAAATTTGAATATAATAATTTAAATGCATTTTTTGTTAACCGTGTTGGACAAAAGAGTACACACACACAGTTACGCTTATACGACAAAACGACGGAGTTTATTGGCACGTGGGAGCTGCAGGGCTCGCACAGAACGTAATCGGATTCGATATACAGAGAATTTAAAAATAAGAGAAAAGAAACAAAAAAAACCACGAGATATACAGGATTTTTTTCTTTCCCGTCGTTCTAGCCGTCTCAGTTCATTTATCATCATCAACACCTGACAACCGGAGACATTTCATGCTCGACTCTCGTACCACCCGCACTAGCACCCTTCTCCTGACCATTTCAGCTCCACTACCACTACCGTGTCCGACACTGTGCGATACCTACGACGACGATGACGACGATGACGAAGACGACGAGCTTTCTTCTACGCATGCTACAAAAGCCCTACCAATCCTTCCTCCTACCATTTCCACTGCTACCACAACCAACCTTCTATCGTCCGCAAAATCTGCTGTTTTAAGGAAGTGAATAGTGTGCAGCCCTTTTCATGTGTACACACTTGCCACACAATCGTGGATTTTTTATATTTAATTTAATTTTTTATTTATTATTTAAAAGAACCCTCGTCGTCCTGTTATTACGCTAAATGAAACACTTCGTCATTGCTACATATTTCCTGTACCCCCATACACTGTTATTATTATTATTATATATATATATATGATTATTGCTGTATCCATATAAATTTTTCAAAATAATTCACTTCCTTTGGTGGTTCACTCTCATTTTTCGCCTCCCTTGAAAATCTGCAAATGATCTAATTTCAAACCACACGTGTTTTACGTAACATATTTGATTTTCCGTTACCATGACAAAATCGTGTGGACGTAACGTGTTATCCGTGTTGCGTTTGCAATATCACATATTTTGTAAACATAAATTTACTGTGAACAATGTATGGGCATTATACCTTTTTATATTAGTATGGATTTTTTAATATTATATTTTTATAGTATATATTATAGTGCGTTCACGCTTAGAGATACCACTAAATATTTCAGTTTGTTGACCTTGTACCTAAATGGTTTTTTCGGGTAATGAAATGGTGTACTCAAAATACATAATTTCAACCAAATTTCAAATTTTTTACTCGGAAAATACACACATGCGCAATACAACTTACTTTTTTTAAATAGCAAGACCATTTTTTTTCTACATATTTGAGTAGAGTATTTATTTTAAAAACAACTTTTGTATAAAAAAAAAATGTTTCTAATTACAAAATTAGTAAAGTTATAGAATTTTGAAGTTTAATATTTACGAATAATCGTGTCTTGATGAAATTTTAATTATGTTAAACTTAATTCAAGAAAATCAAATTAAAATCTCAGATATTATTAAATATCTGTTTGTAGATAAATAAGATATTGATAAACACTTATTTTATATCGTAATTCACTCTAATTTGTGTCATTCATAATTCCGGAAAAAATAACTAAATATTGATGGTAATAAAAATTACACCAACATATACACTATGAATTTGAAATTAAGATCTTCTTCTTTATTTATATCTTATACATTTACAAACAGATATTTAACAATAACTGAGATTGTTTTTTAATTTTATTTATATTCAAATAATATTATAACTTATTAGATTAAGAATGTGTGATACTTACAATTTGCAGTGGGCATGTATATTAAGTCAATGACTCCAGCAATATTATAGGTATACAATTTATACGTTTGGGGTGGGCCATTCTTAACACCTAGGGGTTTAAAAAATAGCCTAATAGCTATTCTCAGACCAACCAAATATACACAAAAAATTTTATTAAACAGCTTAAAAAGCTGTTTCGGAGGGTTCAATAACAAACACAGTAACCAAAGAATTTTTTATATATGATAATTTACATTATCATATAAAAATAATTTTATATATAAATATATAAGAAACTCAAATAATATAGTTATTGAGTTTTTGCATTTACGTTGTACAAGTATAAATAATGTTCATTCCTTTCATTTTTAATAACTCGGAAAATACATTAAAAAAAAAAAAAAAAAAAAAAAAAAAAAGTCGAGTGATGAAAATAGTACAGTATTATTTAAAGGAGTATTTGTAAATGAAAAAAAAAAGTATATAAATAAATATATATATTATTATCTAAACTTCTTATATTATATATAATATAAATATAAATAAGATATATAATAAATATTTTAAGACAGGCTCCATTTATTATGCTGGCCAATACAAGATTTCAGTTATGATCTTCAGATTTTAATATTTAATATTGTGTATTCGATAATGGCAAAGAAACATATTTGCTAAAAAAAAAATCGTTTAAAAATAAGCTCCTAATCATTAAGGTACATTTTAATATCATTCTGTACTATTTTAGATTCTTTACAATGCACATATATTAGGAAATAAATATGCAATGGTTTTATCATATTATTTTATTCATATTTATTTATCCTAGATATATCTAGGTTATATCTTCAATAAGAAGTTCCTTAAGATCATCTAGGAAGAAAATATGACATTTTTATCGTACATTTTGGTATATCTTAGTTTTGATGTGATTTTGTGGTTTTCTTACTCGTATTAAAGAATGAATGTAATTAAATTAATGCTTTTTTTTTTAAATATTTAATCTTTAAATCTTTATATTCAAACCACTATCTTGCATCACAGCTTGTTTAGATTCTTATTTGAAATTAGAATAGTTATATCGTAATTATTTTTAGAGCCACTTATATTTAACATACTTTCTTCTACAAGTTACAAATATCTATTATTATGTTTCAATATGTTATAATTGTGTAGAGTCGAACAGCTGAGAATTAAAAGCTTTACTATCTGCACTAGGTTACTAAGTATATTTATACTCTCGAACGATATATAAATTATGTATTCATATAATAATTGATGCGGACCAGTAAATAATAAAGCACAATTTACTGTATACTTATATATGTTATTATAGGTTATTAGTAGAATGTCACGTTTTTAATGCAACAATGGAGCAGGGGAGACAATAAATACCTATTGGTAGATAAATAACAAATATATCAAGCCACACACACACACACATTCACATCAATAGATATACTTTGGGTATACGGACAGAATGTATTTTTACTTGATTCTTCTTTTTTTTTTTTTATAAAACGGTAGAGTGTTTCATATACCAATACAATCTAATTTATGCACTCCAATACTCATGAACATATTTATTTTAGATTTTATTTATATTTATTTTTATACATGTTTTATTGTTACATTCCTCAATTATTTCTGTTTTATGTTAACACATTAACACTTCTCACACATCTGAATATTCCACATGTTTGGATAAAGAAGAAACGATTATTAATTATTATTATATAATTAAAAGCATAGTAATTTATATAAATATGAAGAACATTTACCTATACGTGTAACATAGTACCAATTACAAGTTTAGACTTTTCTGTGAACAAAATAATTTTATTGTGTATTCCAGTCACTGTTAATATTCAAAAAAATTTTGCCATCAGAGATACCAACGATAAAATTATAAAATATAATTTTAATACCTATATGATGAGTATTTTTATGAGAGGCATAAGCATGCTTGTCACATTTTATCTTACTTTGAAAAATATATTAAAGTATTATAATCATTATATATTAATGATAAAATTGTATTTACAAAACCTCTTATTTACTTAATATTTTCATGTTTTACAGTGTTGGTTGAATTTAATATTATTAAACTTTTCTATTTTTTTCGATACTAAATGAAAGTATATAAAACAAACATTGAAATTGTGAAAACCATTTCAAAGCAAATAATTAATTTATAAATTGTTTTTTTTTAACAAATATTTATATTTTTTATTATTATTATTCTTAATTTTTAATTTTTTTTTTTTTTTTTTGTTGATTTTACTGAATATTTATAATTTAAAGAGAATTTATAGAATTTATTATTACAAATTTTCTCTGAGATTTAAATTAATTTTGATTGTTTTAGGTTCATTTTATACAGCGTAACATTAGATTGAGGACAAACTCGATGATTAAAGACATTTATTTGTAATTATTTGGCTTTAACACTAATGATATTTTACTACGTAATCACGTATATTTATGTTAAACAATTTATAATATTATTAATCGTTCGGCATCTCATTAATTATTATATTATATTATATTATATTATATAAACTATATATTATCAATAATTTTCATTATGAATTTGAGATTAACAAAACACGTAAGATATATTTCGGCTATATTCTGCATCATAGTTATCTTAGATATTACTCATAATAAATAAAGTAAATTCAAAAATTAATTATCAGAACATAAATTAAACAGTTAACACGTGTAACATAAATTAAATATACACAAAATAATAGATAAAAAAACGTCTTTATTATATTTTAAATCGTAAGTAAAAACAGAAAAAATAATTAAATTGCTTTCCACATTAAATCATAAGTGAGCAATAAAAATTAATTACTGGACAATAATTTATACATTAAATTCTCATGAGACAGCAAAAAACAGCATAATCTACATTATATTGTATGGCAATTAAGTCTATATAAAGTTATTCGAGTATTTACATACATATTGTTCGGACCACTTCCCGTTTCTGATCACTCAGCGGTTGGAGTGGAGCCGTGTATTAATGATGAAGGGAAGGGGATTAACAAAGTTATGTGATCATAAATATAAAACACCGATAGGCTTTATGTATACAAAAAAAAAGTTGACAGTATTTTGCAATTGTAAATATAATAATGATAATAATAATAATAAAGAAAGGTAGGGGTCCATTTACAACAATATAATAAAATTAAAATACTACATAATGATAATGAAACAACTATGATCATAAAGTAATGATAATAATGATAATCCTTGATAACAACACCGAGAATCCGACTGTCACCTGACCGCGTTAGTGGTTGATGAAGACCGCGACTGGATGGTGATATAAAATGATATCGATGGTAGCACCAAACAGGACCGTTTCCTCATGGTACCATGTGAACACGTGCAACAACGACCACGGAGTTCGACGCGGTAACGCACACGCGAACACGCCAAAGAGAATGGCGGTGAGACCGACTCAAGAACACGACAAGGTGACACAAACACCGCGTTATGTGTGCGCATACGCGAAAAAAAGACACCGACTACACTAACTCGACAAAACGACACAAACACCTCTCCGTCATACACACGTAGGCCATCTATGCCAGACAAAAAAAAAAAAAAAGGTCGAAAGTGTGACCAACACACGTGACCGGTTGTTATCTGTGCTTGGGTAGGTGAGGGAGCGGCGGTGAGCACTTCTAGAATGTTCTAGATGCGATACTGCCCGTAATGAAAATGGGGAAAACTCATCGTTGTCCGAACATTTTCTTGCCTTTGAAAGCCGTGCTTTCAAACTCTCCCAATGATCAAGAATTATCATGACTTACAAATTATAATAATAAGAATAATATAGAAATAAATAATAATAATCATAACACAACAAAAAAAAAAAAAAAATACTTATAATAATAGTAAGGAAGGGAACGGAAAAGAGTTGGTTAGGCGCTATCGGTGGGTAGTTTGACCAATTTCACGACCGGATGCTTTAGTGTCTCCATGAACTTACGATAGGCAGTGTATAGCTCAGAATCTTTGGCTAATCGACATTCGAGATTGTATAAGCGGTTCAATGCCATAGCACGCGATGAACCTAAATTATGAGTGCTCCCACCTTGGACTTCCATCTTTTTTTCCGTTGATGGTTCTGCCAAACTACGTACCGTCGATTTAAAAGGTAAAGACACCACAAATTGTCCGGAGTCGCTTCTAGTTGTCGACTTTTGAAAGCATTCCTCACATTGTTCATCCTCCGTAGTCAGGATATCCGGCATATTTGACTCTTCCGTGGCCCAAAACTTCTACATCAGTACCTCTATTTCGGATGTTGCTCGTACTGATAATGACACCATAGGTGAGGTTGGTGATTTTTCCAATGCTCCTACAATAATCCATCCCAGGTGAGTGCTTATCGCGGATGGCAAACCTCTACTGTTAATAATATCCCCTTGGTATGTAGCATGTGTGGGTACAAGTCACTCCATAACAACATATCGATCGGTCCAGATTCATCGAATTCCGGGTCAGCCAACACTAAATGGTGATACCACTCACGCACCGTAGCAGGCAATTTCTCACTCGGTAATGGCATAGTCATGTGATTAAGGATGATGACGCTTGAAGTGCAAAACTGCGGACCTTCCGCGTAAAGGGGAACAAATTTACATTGCGTGACACACTTGACTTTAGTTACTCGTTGTTGAGACAGACCTGTTACCTCTATTCGGCTCTTGATACATTTTAATCCAACTCGAGACGAGCACTCCGACGTGATTGCGGACACCTGGGACCCACTGTCCAGCAAAACGCGTACCAGTTGTAAATTTCCCATGCTGTCAAACACGCGTAAAATTGCTGTGCCTAGAATCACTGTGGTTTCTGAGCGCGCAGCCCCGGAGAACTTGGTTGGACTGTCGATAGGCGTCTTATTTGCCGTCGACTCCGCTCTCTCCGTCGAACGCTGGACATCACAATCAACGACCGCCTTAATACTGTCCAGATGCAATAGGATACTACGCTTGCCACCACACGTTCGACACTTAAACGTCGAAGTACATGATTTTGCTTGATGTCCCGTATTTAAGCAAACAAAACATACATTATTGTTACTGACCAACTTCCTCCTTGCTGCGACCGACTGCCGCTTGAACGTAAAACAGCGATATAACGGGTGATTCTGTTCACAAAATACACATTTGACTGTTGCAGATGAAGTTGAAACTGAAAGCGAGGTTATACCAAGAGACTCCATTTTCATCCTTTTATCATTATCTTTAACAGTATTATCTTGTTTATAATTAGTTCCAACCTTTTTTTAAATCTTACATCTTTGTGCGACAAACTGTAACAATATATCTAAATTTGGTATTGAATTCTGAGAAATGCTAGCTTCAAAAAGTCTTCTTGTTTCTGGATCAATAACACAAGCACCGATATAAAACAAAATAAAGCCAGCGAGATCATTCATCCCAAGTGCTTTAATAGCAGCGACGTTTTCCGTAAATATGTTAACAAAAGAGGATAGTGACGACAATAATTTCTTTCTTAAAGGTACAAATGAAAATAATTTGTCAATATGTGCAGATGCTAATAATCTTTGATTGTCAAATGATTTTTGTAACGCGTCCCACGCCATGACATAATTATCCGCTGTCAGAGGAATCGCTTTCACTACCGTTAGTGCTGGACCGGACAAGCAAGATATCAAATAATGATAGCGTTCAATATTGGAGATAGAAGTGTTTTCATGCACTAATGACTGAAACATGTCCCGAAACAAAGTCCAGCCTAGTATATCACCATCAAATTTCGGTAATTCAATTTTTGGAAGCACCACTGCCAGTGATACTTGCTTTGTACCACTAAAACCTATAGTATTTGATGTCACATTGAGAGGAGCACTCTGTAAGCCAGCTACAATAACATGAATATTTGCGCATAATCCTTCCATAACCTCAGTGACCTCCGTATCAACCGTCTCAAACTCGACTACATTATCCACTTCTACATGAGCGTTCAATACTTCTTGTTGTTGTAACTTAAATTGTTCAATGAACCGTTTTAATGATACGTGATGAGCTTCAAATAATGCGCGACGTTCCATATTTATTTTAGCTTCTTCGGCTAATGTATTAATCCTTTTAATTGAACGTAACGATGCATCTCGTGACGCGCGTGCACGAACTACCAACCGATTGTTAGCACTATCTACGTTCTGACGCCTCGGACGACCCATAATGATCGAAAAGAAAACCAGGAATAATTTAAAGAATAATAATAAATTGAACAATAAGAAAATATACTTATGTATCATAAAATTATACTAGTTATCTACAACAACTTACCAGTATTTATTTTGAACAAACAAACCAAATATAACTATTACTAATCCCATGATTTGGCTCGAAGGACCAAATATTCGGACCACTTCCCGTTTCTGATCACTCAGCGGGTGGAGTGGAGCCGTTAGGTTAGACTCATAAAGCTATTCATAAAACTACCCTTTGTCACTTCTACCCAAACATGATCGTAAAATTTAATAGAGTTATAATATTATTATTTTATAATAACTACCTATTAAAAATATAAGAACCCAAAAGTTAATATATTTTGCAAATAATTAAATGAAACTCAATAAGAAAAAATGTTCTTCATTAACTGAACTATGATTTTAACCTTGAAATAAAACAAAATATACGCGATCCAAGTGGGAACCTATCTCGGTAATTTAACATGATGACATATAGTTTATAAATTTGTTCAAGTGATCAAATTTTCTTCAAAATTTCAGATTATAGGATAAATAGAAGAGAAGCACTGGCAAATGATAAAGCGTGTACTTTAAATATTAATATTTCTTTTCCATCATCTCCAGTAACATTCATCACCAAATACCATCTACAAGTACATCTTCTCAATGAGTATCACTTAGTTAATTCGTAAAACGCAAAATTTACAAATAGATACCACTATGGGGAGGTGGTATGAGTAACCGAATTTCAAAATTTAGAGATCGTTATTGGGATTAATATTAATTTAAAATAACTTAAGATAATCTTATTTATTTATTTTACATGATTTTTAAAATCAAAAAATATTATGAGATTTAAATATAATAGAATGAGAACTGGATTGTTTGACCAGTAACACATAATAACGATACAATAAGTAATGAGTGACGTTACATAATTTCGAATATTTCTAATAATATCCAACGTGAATATTATAATAGGTACAAAATCTTACCCTACCCTACGAGTACAAGCGGAACTATAAACTATACTGGTCGAGAATGACTTCCATATTATTCTTTTCCATTAAATATATATTAAATAATATCATATTAAGATATTGTAAATGTTTGTCTGACGAAAGTCGCAGACACAACGGGCATACACGAGAGTGGATGCAGAAAACTTCCGGAACAAGTAAGAATAGGGGTCAGAAGACGTGCTGCAAAACTCCCGTATACACACCGTAAGTCTTTTATTATTGTTGTGTGTACGGTAAAATGCGCGTTATCTTGGATACGTCAGAAATGCGTAATTTATGTTTTTATTTTTACTGTCCGCAACCGTATACGTGCAATAACTGGTAGCTTTCTCCTCATTCTTCCTTCCACAGATTGCTTTTTAAATATTATACTGCCTGTTTATCACACTTAAAACGGTTATAAAAGATAAAAATATATATAATCATTTAAAATATTGCTAAACGTGCGTGGCTCACGATTGATGGCAACTACTAGTTGGTAGATATTTACTCACCCAACGCCACTGGTACATACAAATATAAATTTATTTACTCGAGGGGCATGCCGCACTAGGAGCTCCCTTTCTTTCTGGGTATTATGTATGCGTATATAGTACATATAACCAACATGTATGAGATCATTCGACAATACACAACATGTACTCAGTGAGTATATTATCAACATTCATGGTGAGTACTACTCACCATGAATGTTGATAACAAGGCTTGTATGTGATTTTCTATGTCATAGCCGAATTAATTTTGGGAAATGTGACTGTCATTTTCTGCAATTCTGTTTTATACAATATAATACAATTATATTAAATACTACTACACTAATCGATAGAGAATTGATGATGGGTGTGACAAAAACGTCGATATACGCCAACAACTAGAACTCGAATCTGATTCTAGTTGATATAGTTGACCCAACAAACGTTGTTTTGACATATAAATTTATGTCTATTTCTAGAGAATATTTTGCTAGAAAAAATAACTAATTTAATATAAATGTGTAAGGATGTGGTATATAAGTGGAAGAGGTATGAAGTTTTGTGAACAGTGACGGAATATAAAAATGAAAAAAATCAAACATTTATTTTTTTAATAATTTATTAAAATTGATCCTTTACAATAATATACGTGTATCGCTAATTATGACAATATTAGTAAAAAACAATATCAATCCCTTAATGTAACATAGTGTACAATATTTTTTGTTATCGCCACGTTATTATACGCCACGTGTCCATGTGAAAAACATGATATGCTCAAATTTAAACCACAGACAAATATCGTTTGACCTTGAGACTTATTAATAATCATTGCAAATGTCAATCTAATTAGAAATTGAAGGCGTTTAAATTGTATTGGCACATTTTTTAGGTATAATAGGGATTCGCGGTAAAAATATATTTTAACCTCGGAATTTGCCATTTAAAATTATGGCTTCGATAATATTTTTCATTAATTGTTTAATGACTAATCGTGTGCCGTCCCACAACCGTGGTTAGTTCAAATTACGAAACAAAATAACCGGAGATCCAACCTTCATTTATAAATTATGCGGTGGCTTGCCTGGTAAATCCAATGAGTTTAAAAACTCTGTTGGATAATTTACAGCTTCAGTAGCAACGCAAAATGTACCAATATATTTGTATGACTTTCATCTGTAGTAACTTTCACATCACCGATATCTAACAATTGTTTTGAGAATTCTCCGCTCGCAGATTTTTTTGATTGAATCGCACGTATCGAAATCGTTCGCTCTCTATTTTTACATACAAGTCGACCATGAATTGTTGACAAAGCTCAAGACATCGTAGAATAACCTTGTCCTGATCGCGTCTAATCATCAACCGATATGCAAAATAATCCTTCGAACTAATATTCTTGTTTGTTTTGGCACTTGTTGCAGAATCTTATTGTTTAATATTTATGCAAACCTATTAACCTATTAAATGATTTTAATACCAAAAATAAAATTAATAGTTTTTAAATAGTTTTTTAATAGTTTCATTTAATAATGCATATTCAACTACGTAGTTATCGACTGGGTCAAAAATTATTAAATTAAACTATGATTTATTAAACAATAGCACTTTTTCAAAAAAATTTTTCGTAAAAAATTCCTGGCAATTACGAAAAATCAAAAATAATTTGAGCCAAAGCGGCCCAGCTGTTCTCAATTTTATGAAATATTATACTTTTTTGGTTCCATTTATACGTATATATATATATATATATATCCGAAGTAAGAAGTTTAATTTATAGTTTTTGGTATCATCAACAAATTACAATTATATAATTTATTTAACTTCAATAATCATACAAAAAAAAAAAAGAAAAAAAATGATAATAATAGTAATTTTATAAAAATTTTCTTGCGAAATTTTATTGAATTAATTGACTATCCATATTTCAGGTTCAATATAATTTATGATATTTTATCATAGGATAATTTAACCCAAACTACAGTTTTATTTGGTACTTTATACCATTAATTTATTGAAATGTTTGTTAAATATTGTGCAATTTTACAGTCCTAATAAAATTATTTTTAAAAGAGTTTCCAAGCCAAAAATAAGTAAAACTATGAGCCTCTATATAATATCTATTTATATATAATATTATGTACAATTTGTAAGACACTGATCTAAGAACCCTAATAAAACGTCTGTAGTATTTTGAAAACTAAAATTTGAAAATCTCCCTCAAATAAAGTTATTACTTAAGTTATTCCCATCTATATATTATTTTTGATAACTAATAAAAAATAATAAATGTGATCAAACCATAATTACTTATAAATAACTGGTAATTAGATAATTACTAATAATATTTGTGTTTTATTATTTATTTATTCAAGTGGTAAATTAATAGACGTTAAACGTAAATTTTTCAATAAATTCCGATTCGTAAATTTAAGTAGCAAAAAAAAGTTTGAATCATCGTCGTCTATTATTTACTAATCACGGGTAAAACTATGTAACAGCTTACTGAATGTCTAGCCATATTATAACTAGGGTGTATAAATTATAAATATTTAATAAGAAAACATGTCGTTCAACAGTATCGTTATAAATAACTCAATTACAGTTATATATATTTAGATCTACGTACGAGGAAAATACGAATTGGCTTCTTAAATGTGTAATGTAATATTTATCAAGCCCCGTTCGACTAAAATTTGATGTTAGAATTCAAGAAATCCGACTGAATGTTTACATAATTAATTGAAAGATACGCATGTTACGAAATAAATGTCAATAACAGACAGCGTAATAGATGATATTTTCGTTTTTATCAGTGGAATATGTTAATCTATGTAATGCATGCTAATTTTTATAAAAAAGTTTAATATTTAAATCACACGATATATACATTTTTTTTTTTTTGTGTTCAATTTCTTTCAAATTCAATTCATTCGAAATAAATTGTAAGCAAATCTGTACGTTTACAACATGTATAATTTGCTAACTTTGAATGGTTTACCTAATTTATTTTATTTTGCATTTGTTACGTCACAATTGAACACAAACAGATACAATTTTTATATTTTATTTAATAAATAAAAGTATATTTTTATAATGTCTAAATGTCAATTTTAGGTATTCATATTAAAAAAGTTTTATTACAATGACATTACCCCGAATAAGAGAAATTTAATTTACGCCAAACATTGAATACTGTGTATTTTTTGACAATCCTATTTTATTATTCAAATTTTTTTTTTATTATTACATATTTATTATGCATATATACGGTATGAAACGACTAAATTCTACAAACAAATCAACTGTTACTCTTATTTGTATTATAAAAAAATATATGGTCATAGTAATAACACATTATTGAACATGTATTGATGAACGTGAGACTCGAATATAGATGTATACAAGTGTATAATCCATTAAAATTATTATTTTAATGGTTTAAATGTATTATTTTTATACGTTTGGTCACATGATGATGATACATAATTTTGTTATTTTCAATTTCAATACAGAGCTACCGATGCGCTTAATATATAGTTATTCTGCACTATTAATATTATACACCCATAGTAACATGAATCGGTTATAATTACCATCAGCGACTAAGGGTGTGAGTGTGTGTGTGTGTGTGTGTGTGTGTGTGTGTGTGTGTGTGTGTGTG
>NW_020272909.1:234679-391873 GCF_003268045.1 Sipha flava
GTGTGTGTGTGTGTGTGTGTGTGTGTGTGTGTGTGTGTGTGTGTGTGTGGCAAATAGTATAGGATGTTTTGAAAAAGGAACGGAGACCAATGGAAAACAACAAAGGAAACAATGTAGGCTGGTTGGGTTAAGATCGGTTAGTTTGGCCTCGTGTGTGTTTGTTGTAATCTGATCATCGTACCCTTTTAATATCATCAATTAAATTCAATGAATGTGATATTTTGCCTGTCTTTATGTTTGTGTGTATAGAGTGTACGAGTGTACACGCCATCATATTTTTATCTAGTCCAATCCAAATTTAAATCTCATGTGACTTATAGTAGATCATTTATTCTGATTAACGCGAATTATGATACGCAAAATTAGACTAACTAAAAAATATTGCCTATTTTTGATAAGTATAAGTTATACTATTTCTTCCTCTCTCATATACAGAGAAACGTATGTAGATACCTATATATACAGGTATATTTATAGATTTGTAAAAGAACTTAGTTTTTTCCTTTTTAGTACAATCATACTTATAATTTAACTTATAATATAACAGTTGATAAGTTGAATAATAGTTAAATACAAAATATCGCCCAAGAATTGTTATCTAAAATACCGTATTTACATTGAAGATGGTTAGCAAAATGAATCATTCATTATTTGAACTCAATTTTTCTAAGCTGCAGGATAAAAAAACAATATTAAATAATCCCTTCTTTAGATAAACGGATAAAGTTTGGTTTGAAGTATCCTTTTATTGTTAATATTTTTATTTTTTTTTTACTGTGATTCTTCATACGTGATACTTTTAGTTTTGATACTTATCTCTTTTGTTATGATTATTTTTAAATAACTTATACATATAGAAGAAAAGATAAGCATACGTCATTGTGATATTATCTGCAAAATTTAATACGCTACAAATAAGCAATATAAAACCGATACAAATTATCATTAACTACGATGATAACGATGATAAATATATAAATATAATGAATAATATACTCATGAAAAATATACCGTGAAGTGTATATTGGATATATGTCGATAAAAGTACAAAATAATTATTCGAAGTTTTTTAAAATATTATTTTATACTGTTCTTCAGAACTCAATGGAGAATTTTTTTTATAATAAAATAACACTATGATTTAGAACAAACGAAAATAAGAGTCAAATTAAATAGATATTGAATAGCTTTACAGATACATAAAAACTTACGAAAATTTTGTTTTTATTTTTAATTTAGTACTTAAATAAAATAAAATTAATCATTAGTATAATGTAAATTTTATAAAAAATTCACTACGAACAATATTTTGCAAAATATATAAACGAAACAATGAGATATTTTATGAATCTCACAACCTCATGAAGTCAACAAATTATAATTATGTAATATATATTCAATACGTGCATTTTTTTTTAAATATTCAGGAAAACTATAAATCTTATAAAAAAAAACTTATAATTTTATTCTTTAAATCATAGTTCTATATTAAATTTAATTTAATTTAATTATTCTATATTTAATATTTATTTTCATAATATTAAAATGTCAATAATAATAGTATCATGCAGTGGCGTAGCCAGGATTTTTAAATGGGGGGGGGCTAACCACTTTTTTTGGATAAGTAAGGTAAGAGAGGATATGAGAATTCACCCTTAACCCCCCACCATCTACCACCAAGTTTCTAAACGTAATTCAAGCATTTTAGTATAGTTTTAAAAATATTTATTAATATATAATTTATAATGATAATAATAATTTTGGTTTCAGTGTTCAGTCACTTGCTCCACTCTGACAGCTGCATCCTCTTAGGCGAATTACCGGCAAATTCAGTTATTATTTCACTTTCATCGAATTGCTCTTTTTTATTTATATTAGCCATAGCTATCCCATTCAGTCTGTTTTCCGGCATGGTGCTTCTTAAAAATTTTTTTAAGCGATTAAGTGCTGAAAACGTTCTTTCCGGGGTGAAAGAGGTAACTGGTAACGTGGAGAGTAATTGTAAAAGTATTTTAATGTTGGGTCGAAGATTGGTGAGATGAGAGAGTGAATCAAGAGCAGAATTCTGTTTTGGAATAGTATTTTGACTCCATTGTTGCCTCCATATGAACAGGTCAGCTCTGATTGTAGGTGAGCTATCATCATGGAGATCTTGGACATATATTTTAGCAGCTTTTATAATATTTTTATCGTCATACATATTTAAATTGGCCGGAATAAGTCCTTCAAGTGGCATAACATCAATAAGCCTTTGATTAAAACGAGCATTGATTCTATTAAATAGTAAAGATACATTATACATATAAACACGACCCATGGGGGAGGCTATAGCCCCCTTAGCCCCCCCCCCTTGGCTACGCCACTGATATCATGCATTTTTTCTTATGAACAAATATAATTTACAGTTCTAATATAACTTGTATTAAAATGCTTTGACAATAAAAATCTAATATCATTCTTTTATTGTAAATGATTTATAATTTTTCCTTAGGTATCTTTCTCAACACTGAGTAACTATTATAGATTTTGTATTTTTACAATAGTCATCCGTTAAAATCACAATAATTCCAATTTTTCAATAATTGTAGAATAATTTTTAGTTTGATGGGTCATACTATCTAATAAGATTTAAATAACATAAAGCTAATGCTATAAAATCTTTAAATTTATTTTAAATAGTTTTATTTTTATTATTTTGAAGATCATTTAAGAGTAAATAAAGAAATTTTTCAAGGTATATTCCAGGAGACCAACCTTCGTGTTCTATTATAAAATTATTATACGATATTTACCAAAATTTTTTTAAAGAACCAATATACTACATAACTGGTTATGTGTATGATTTTATAGCCTGTTAAATCGACTAAAGAAAATATGGGTGGATATTTTAAATCAGTTTGGATTCGAGTTAAACTACTAAACTATATTTTCGCTCTCATAATCCAATAAAACATAATTATGACTAAATAATACATTTTAATAAAATAATAATATAATATCTTATGTTCAATGATGTATTATATTCCCTAAAATGTTCTACAAAATTATGTTTCATTGTAATGTATTTCTTTTTTTGATTTGCCAATAAGTTTGAAAAATCTTTCTCTCGATATCTTCCCAAGAATTAAATCCTTTTAGCAAGACATCCATGCAATAACAGCAACGATATTGGTGTTTTACTTATTTACATTAATCGAGATTTTTTTTAAATATATACTCAAAAATGAACATTAACACAGTCAAAATCAGTTGTATCAATACTTAAACTTTTCGATGATTAATTATGAACATTATTCAATTTCTCCCCTGAAAATTAACATTTAACACTGTTATAAATTCCAAAAGTGTATGAAATATTTTATAGTCCGTAAAACAAAATCTGGCTATTTATTGTAATAGATCTATTTATTTTTTAATGATTTTTATGGTAAACTTAAAAGTACACGTACAGATATAAATAACTTTTAAAATTAGTTTCATTCAACAATATAAAATACGATAATAGATATTACCAATTTATAATTGTAAACGGGTAAAAATCCTTAAGTTTAAGAAAATTATAATAAATTAAGTTTATTTTACTTACAGGTTAGATGATAAACATAAAATAGACATAAAAATGCATAAATATGGAGCCCGTATGTAAATAAATATTAAAAAAATCTATATGATCAGTAATTTAGTTTCTATTTTATTAAAGCTAATAATAGTTAGTATTTGAAAAGAAATGATTAAATCATTCAATAAATCATATACGAATATAATATCACAATATTTAATACTAATGTTAAAATGTGACCCATTATAAAACTCACTTGTATTTATTACATTTGATTTTACATCTTCATAACTATTTAAAAATACAAATAATAAATAAGGAATGAGCAAATCATCAATAAGGACAACTTTGAGAATTTACTATAATTTCTACATTTAGTTAACTATAAAATAATTATAATTAGACATGTGGAGTAGATATTCATTTATTTTTTAATTTTTAAGTGTTCCAACGATAAAACAAGGATAAATATAATTTTAAGTTTACGTTCTTACAGTACCCTTTTTTCTTTTAAAAAGCCCTGCAAAACTATATTGCGTTAGAAATTACGAAAATAATTACTCGTATTATAGAAAATTTTAATAATTTTACTAAGAATAATATTTAGAATATTTTGCCATCAATGTATTTATAAATATACCCTTAACTTGAATAAGTGATTTTTAGTTTACAGTATATATCGGATTACCTCGTGATTCATGTAGATCATATTATAGTCATCGCATATGTCAACGCAGTAATTACAATAGTAATTTTTACCATTGCTTATTTTGAGTTTGGCATCTAATCGTGCATGGACACAAGCATTTAATAATTATATACGGTAATAATAATAATAGCTCATTTGATATACGATGGTATTAATTCTGACGAAAAAACATACCCGAAAACTGATAGTCGATCATTGTAATATATTATTGCGTCGACAAAAATTAAACGTGATGACGTCGCTGAGAACTATTTGCATCTGTGTTAGCAAGCGCGAGTTCTAATTACATAAACGCTATTATAATAATATTTCCCCTCGAAACTCTTCGGTGTGTTTAATAAATATACATTTATGTATATATATATATATATATATATATATATATATATATATAACGAATGGAGTGGTAGAGAGAAAATATTAATATATTCATGGTCTTCGTCAAAATGTAAACCAAACAAAGAATGAATAAGTAAAAAAGAAGAGGAGGAACCCCCCCCCAACACCTAAACATTCTGGTCGGTCGGGCGATTAAAATCCGTTTGGTCACAACGGCGTATAATCCGATTTTTATAGTATATATAATATTGTATTATAACGTGATATTATATTTCAAGTTGTGACGCGAACTACTATAAACCTTTGTGAATTTATCTCTAAGTTCCGAGACGAAGAATAATGCTTGAAAATAAACTGTTCCCTAAAAACAAATTAAAATATCAGAATATCCTACACATTTCACTATTTTATATGCAAAGAAATTTCTATGATAAAGCATTATCAATTTGGTATAATTACATTTTTCTCTTCCTTCATTTTATATACGAGGATTGTTTTTGTAATATTAAGAAAGTATTTTTATTACGAAATAACATAATGAATAATTTATTTCAAAACAAATTAGCATACGGAATTAATTTAAGGTTCCGAGTAAATATTAAGGTTTTTCATAAATTCACAAAGATAATATTAAATACAAGTTATTATGCAGTTTTAATTTTCATGTTTGTTCTCTTTCTATATTGACATAATCTGATTAGAAATAATTTATGTAGGTAGGTTTAAACAATAAAATATCCGATTGTTTAATCAGTGGGAAAATAATTTAAAAATTAATTTATCAAATTAAAGCGTTTGAACCATGTTTTATACAGACATATTAATAATGTGTCAATAGCTTAGTAAAGATTTAATTTTCAGAAGTATATGACAAAAAATATTTCAGCTACATCACTGCCAATGTAAATTATTTGTAAATATTTTTTTTATATCATAAATAATTTTTTTTACTATCATACTAAATCCGTATATTTTTTTTCTTTTTATAAAATTTATTTATTATAATAATAATAATAATTAAATTAGTATTAAGTGTTTCCACTTTTAAATTAAAATTATAAATATTAATGAGACCCTGAAATTAGAAAAAAAACTCAAGAAAGATAATTTGTGATTATTCTATAAATATTCCATTAAATAACAATAGTAATTTCTGATTAATATGCAGTCTCATATTTATTTCATAGCCTAATAAAAATAAAAATATAAACATACATTCGTCAAAACCAACTTTGACGATATGAAGGATTAAAAGTGAAAATTTCAGACTATTTATGTATGTTATTATTATTTCAAAATCATATCTAACTGTAAGGATGTCATACATTTACAATTTACTTAGTTTAAGCGATTCAATTAATCCTATAATATTATTAATATAAAATTCATAAACCCAAGATTCAATCATTTAAGTAATATATTAAAAACAAACTCTGACTCTTTACGTTGTTCTAACTTTATTATTAATGTTTATGATTTTTAATAATGAATGAATAAAAATAATGCGTGGTTATAAATAGTAATATATTTTGTATTATAATATTGTTTAATAAATATAAAATAAAGTAGTTACGTTAGTAAGTATACGTCATATATTTAGAAAAATGTATGTTAATTATTATTATTTGGTTTAAATAACCGATCGCAAGGTAAGTAACTCTTAATTACTCCTCTCTTACATATAAATAGACATTTTAACTATTAGGGACTTTAAAGAAATAAGATATAAATAGGTCACACGAGATGGTACACATATCAATTTTACATAGCATTATTTTTTTTATCACCGTATTTCATACGAGTTTGTAACTTGTTAAATCCGAACCTTTTTTCAATAGAAACAAAAATGGTATTTCCTAATAGAATGAAATAATTATTTCACTTTTGAATGAATCTCGGAAAAAGAAGTTTCTAGATAAAAGTGGTTTTATTGTGTGGCTAAACAAGAATAATCTTTGGTCAATCTTGTGCAGTTAATAATTTAATCCATCAGCTGGTTTTTATTTAAAAATTAGGACTTCATTAATATTCATTAAATATCAAAAATGAAAAAAAGTAAATTTCTCATCACGCAACAAATTTACATAATTTATTTATTCTAAAACGTAGATGATTTGGATTTGATTTGATCGTGTATAAATTTAAATGAATAAAATATAACAAAATGTTAGTTTCGAATTTAATTGTATTGCTATGCTAAGTTTATAGAAAAATTTAATAATATATGAATAAAAAAAGGACGAAATCTTTATACATTTTGTCAGTGGACCGAAACGCATCACTCTAAAAGATATAAACAAATAAATAATTTTCATTAACTAAAACTAAAACTATCTTAGTCGACCTACTCCAGCCAGAAAACGCGTACTAGTACAATTTTTTAATATTCTTGTTGGAAACGTTTAAATTTAATTATAGTATTACATATTTCTTGCCAAATGCAAAGAATCCTGACCTTAATACATTTTATTTCCGTTTATTTCGGCAATAATAAGCATCTGCGATATTAAACATCTAAAATCACACACTTCACAAAGACTTGTATCCTAAATCATAAATATTCATTATAGTCTAAGAAAATCCTCTTCTGATAAACCTCTATTCACATATTATAGATTAGTTATTTATTCATTATATAATACATTCTATTAATATAAATATATAGATATATTTTTTTAAACATGTATTTAGTTCTTCGTTCATCCATCACTATTTCAAACTACATACTAACTTCATAAATACATTGTATTATTTTTGAGTCAAAACGGCAAGGCCAATCTTATCATTTAATTTAAAGACAATACAACAGTAATACTCGTATAAATTTAATCAAGTATTCCGGATTTTTAAAAAGGAATAATTGTCTCTTTGAAAAAGCCATAAATTGTTGTTGGGGGGAGGTGTCAAACCGTTCGCATTACTGTCGAAGTATATCCGCATGTTGGACGGTCCCAGTAAGCACTGTGGTGGTAGCCGCCCATGGACATGTTCGAATGTAAATGAAATTGGATTTCGATAAAACACGATGATATTAAAAACAGCGAAAAATTAAATCGTCTTGCTAATAGTATATTGACGTGGCGCATTCGTGTCAGCGGCTTTCAATAAACACGGACCATCATCATCGTTTAGAAAATTGTTTTTGCGCGTAGCTAACGCATATACTACGACAATCATCAATGACTTTACCATCGGAAACACGATGTGTATGTGGTAGTTTGCATATGACATATTTTACAGTACCAAATAATACAGCCGATACATCGGGACACACGGATACTCATAAAATATATAGCGGCATATGCTTGTAGTCCTTTACTGATGTATACGACTATACAGGCGATAATAACAATAAAGTTGTCGCTGTCAAGTTTACCGATCACACGAATTATTCATAAGGGAATAGAATTATTATACTCCATGTTGACGCTGCAAGTTTGTGTATTACATGGAAAATAACCATTGAAAATCATCATGGACCATTTTTCGTATATAAACGTATTTTTAATTTAAAATAACTAATTTAATCATTTGTTTCATCATATATGTACTTTTATTTTCAAAAAATAAAAATAAATTTACAATTTGACTAAAGACGAAAATACCACTAATTTATAATAAAATGTATGTAAATTACAATCAATCAAAATAATATATTTAGTTATGTACTCGTATAATATTTACTGTTCATATACCAAATAAATTGATTTAGATTTTAATCTATATTACATCAAATAGTCATAAGGTTTATATACAAAGGTAAGTATAGTGGATGCCATCTATAAAACTCACTTTAGGACCAGCATAAAATGAGTTATACAACCACATTAATATTATGATTGAATGAGAAAAAACAATCAAAAATTTTAATTAATTATTGACTGAACTTAATTTTGTTTTTTGCTTTTACTACATACAAGATATTAGCAAGTCCGGATTGGGACGATTAGCTACCGAGAAAATCTCGGTGGACTGCTCGTATTATGGACCGTTCATAAATGTTGAGGAATTTATTTTTTTTGTACGATAGTGAAAAAACAATACAAACATTAGTATAACGTATAATTGAATTGAATTATTTAACTTAAAGTTGGCCAAAATATAGTCAAATGGTAGAATTCAAGTACAGTTGTTTCCAAGGTGTTATGTATAGGTACATTTAATTGCATAACAAGTCGATAACCCGAATAAAATATTAGTTCTTTATAATTACACTTAAAGCAATAATCGAGTAAAAATAAAAATAAAGTAGTATGTGAAATCTAGTTTAATTTTTAACAGCTCACATATATCTTTAAATATTTGTGTCTACAACTGCAGCTTCATTGTATTGTCAAACCAAAAATATGCATGTTACACAAATATTTAATATGATTGAAAAAACTGTAACAATATTGAAAAAAAAAATTAAGAGTATTTAAAAAAAAATGTTCAGTCAACGAATAATTTTATACAATAATTAATATAAGGTTTTGAAATTGCATTCTTTAAAATTAAAAATAATTAATTCAAATATAACACTTGGAAGTATTCTGTATTGAATGATTACATACATGAATGTCCAAAAATTAAGCTAATTAGTGAGGATATAATGCAAATACTTTTAGAGGATGAAGAAATTACCATAGAATAATTGTAAAGCTCATAAAAATTGCATACTGTAATTGTATGTAGGGTCGAAGAAAACTTTTGAGGGCCTCGGGGTTGATATGTTCCAGTCCCCTTTACTTATAACAATACTTACTTATTTATTACTTATTTACTTACTTATTACTTATTTAAACAATATATAAATACTACTTGTACTTACTTGTACACACCTTAGCATAATAAAAATATTCAAATTTGCATATTATGCTACGACGAATGAGATTATAAATAACAAGTTAATTTTGTATAAAGGCTAAGACAACAAGTCCCCTTGATGGTATGGGTTCCGAAGATCTAGCTCTCCCTGCCCCACCCCCTCGTAGGTTTTGTGGGTATGAAGTATTGCAAATATATTATCTACATCCTTCATCATATAGTTATTTATATTTATTATATACATTTGTTTAAACTCTTTCTTGTTCACAAGTTAAATGTGAAACAATATTTTCTAAACTTAAGTATATTTTAAACCGTTTAAGAAATTGTTTGAGTCAATCAAAGTTAGAAACATTCTTATTGATGTATATTAAAAAAGGTACCTAAGTTATACCTACGTATAAAGCAGTAATTGACATTGTATCTCAACAGAGTCATTTAATATCCAATTCCATGAAATTATAAATGTATTAATATTATATAAGATAGTTGATTTATAGTCATAATTGTTTAATTGCAATAGGAGTGTATTTCTTATTATTATAATTAATTTAGTATTTTGTATGAAAACAATGATGGTGTATACACAATAGACAATATTGGTAGATCGTTTTAAGTCGAGATCAAAAAATAATTGAAGGTTGTATTGCATGAGAAAAGAGAAATTCGTTCTTGTTTTACATCTTTATCGTACTTATGTTACATGAACATAAATCGAAACAGTTTTAGATTCTGGACTAGATATATATATAATACGGATAAGGTCCGAAACATAAACATTTCCCAGTTTATGGTTACGAAAGAAATGTTTAATTTTTTTTTTTATATGTGATTTTTAATTTCTATCAAATATTGGTTATGAACATTAATAAAGTATGATTAAAAAAAATATATATATTTATATTTAATTTAGTTAAATAATAATAAGTACATATTTTTGAATCTACATTATTTTATTTCCATACTAATTGGATAAAGTAAACACTTAATATTTAGAATCATGATTTCGTATTTTAACGTAATAACGTATATTAATTTATTAATTGATGATTGAAATAACTGGGTAGAAAAAAATTTACGAAACCTAGTATTATATCATTTTATTTTCAACAACACTAAATATATGATATGAAATTACTTATTGTGCTATTTTTATCATGTGAAAACTATAAAAAAATAATATGAAATAATCTACCACTACCATTTATCTCAAGAAATATAAATAATATTTTTTTTAAGATAAATAAATCAAATATTGGTTTTTTCCCGCAATTAATTTATTCAAATACATGAACAAATTGTCTTTTGAACTCATTATATTTCAAAACTTCACGTTTTATTCCGAACACAACTAAATTGCAACTGTTGTTATACAAGTAACATCAAATGATTACGATAAATTATCGTGAGATGAATGGAAGTGACAGATAATTCCATATTATCTTTACACGGTTTTCACATGATAAAATTAGCACCATAAGTAATTTTATGTATAAACATTATAGTAATTTTATATCTTACATTTAGTGCAGTTGAAAATAAAATTATATAATACCAAGTTTTGTACATTTTTCTACCCAGTTACTTCATCCATCAATCAACAGTTAATATACGAAATTATAATTTTAAATGTTAGGTAAGTGTTTAATTTATCCAACTACTATGGATTATGTGCACATTGTCCGTATAGTGTACACTTAAGTCATGTTTCGGACTTTAGCCGTAATATATACATTTCTCAGTTAATGGTTACGAAGGAAATGTTTTACTTATTTTAAATGTGATTTTTAACTTCTATCAAATCTTGGTTGTGAACATTAATAAAGTATATAATTATATATATTTAATTTAGTTAAATAATAATAAGTACATTTTTTTGAACCTATATTTTTTTTTTTTTTGAAAATAGTAAATTTTCATTAGTAAAATATCTCTAAGCCAACGCCAGGTATTTAAACTAATATACATATACTTGTATAACATATATATATATATATATATATATATATATTTTTAAATACTATGGTTCCAAGTTATGAATAGTTCTAGAACTTATTCATCTCATCAATATTATTTATGTTTCAATTATCTATGTGGTTATATAATATTTTCTCCACAACTCACTTACATACCATTTGATATGTTATGACCGTTATCTCGGTCAGAAAATTGAAATAGTAGGCCAAAAAAAGAATAAATGGGTTACACGGAATGGAACCAATTAAAGTCCAGACACGTTTCATCCCCTCCTACAAAAAAAAAAGACAACCTTTATTGTAATACGCATTTTTTTATTTCCTCTGTCACTTCATGTACAAACCTATGGGTTGAAAAGAGAGGATAAAAAGATATTAATTTTTGGTTACTGGCCAAAATTTCAATTTTTTTTTTCTTATCATTAAATCGGTAACAGCATATGGTCTACATCTGAGCGAAGTTTAAGTAATTAGTTATTAGTGCAATTCTAATAATGACTATCTTCAATATTTTATTCGTAGTTTTGAAATTCAATTATAACTTCTACCATGAGTACTTCAAATATTCACGTGTAAAATTCAAAAAAAAATGATGAACATTCTTTTGAAATTACTATGTGTTTTATATAATCAAGTAAAGTATATATATATATATATATATATATATAAACAGTAATAAAAAAATGTTCATTACTTTTCACTTTACTGTGCATAAAATGTGAATAAATACCATATAATGATTTTATTACAATACGCCATTAGACGGCTTAAAAATAGTATATTTAAATTGAAAATGGAACGTTTATGAAGTAAGTTTGAAAGTACCTGAACCAGAGCTTTGCACCCGAATTAACTCGAACCCGTAACAATCCTAAAAACCTTTAAAAAATGAAACACCCAAAACCCAATTAATTTATTATTTTACAATCTTTGTGTGATGTATAATTTTTTATGTATTTTTGTGGTTATTTCAATTTTGTCATTAGTTGTTTAATAATAAAATTATTATTCACAGGAATAATTTCACAAATAATATACAAAATTGTTAATTAATATAAATTTATCTAAATAAAGACAATAACAATACATCATATTGACAGTTGTACAGAATGGTATGGTATGTTGAATGTTCAAATGTAAACAACTGGGATACTATTTTTAAAATTATCCCAAGCGGATACGTTGTATTATTATAATTTAATAGGTAATAGGTCTTCTACGAATTATCGAGTCGTTATTTATTGCAATACTGTAAGTCTGAAATAGAACTGATGTCTCGCGTATAATTACCTAAATAATTTAGGTAATTATTGTTGTTCGCATTATTCGTATTTGTTCAGTGTATGGCGTGTAGTACACATATCTATATCGTGAATTGTCCATTTTTGTTGGTGTAATAATTTCATCGTAACATTCATAAGTACAAATTATCATTATTTTTGTATTACGCTATGTCCTAGCTTGTGCGTTTTTAGTGTGTGCAGTGCACACGGTGCACGCACCACAAATCATAAGCAGAAATTTGTTGAAATTTGTGGGAAGGGGGCTGAGCATTGTTTGCTTATTATACCTATAGATACCACTGTGCGCAATTATTTATTTTAACAAGGCAATTCACGAATTTTGACAATTTGACATTTTTAATCAACAATTTAAACAAAAAAACAAAGGTGCCTTATCTTAAACATTTTTGGAGTAGGTATTCTAAACAAAAATTATTAATTAATTAAATTAAACAACCTATACGGGTTTTATTACATATTATTAATATTACATTAATTGCGATTCCAAATTATGACAAGAAGTTTGTAAAATCTTAAATATATGATTTAATTTTTATCACAGAATATTTTTTTTAATTCAGTTAAAATTTAATTAATTAAAAATTAAAAATGCATTTTACAATTATAATAATTATTGTATTTTTAGGGCTAGGGGGACTAAGACCTGTACTTTATATTATTGGGGGGGCTTAGTCCCCTCAAGCACCCCCGATTTCCGCCTATGCTACAAACACAAACGCAGAATACAAAATAATTTGTTTTTTGTCGTATGCGATATGCCCGCATTAATTAAGAGTAGGACATAATGTTAGTATTTTTAATCTTAACAGATATTATAATTTATAAGCTTCATAAAATAACCCTCTCTTCCCCGAAAATAAATCTTAGTTACACCATTGCTTGAAATTAACATAATAATAGTTTGGTCTAAAAAACTGTTGCACGGTTGTATAAGAAATTGATATTTTATCACATAGGCAGGTAACAAAAAATATAAATATTTCATTAGTGGAGAGGGCTCAGCCTCCCCACCACCCTTCACCAATGAAAAATAATATTTTTCCTTGACTACTTAACACCCGTATTAAACAATATTGACCCGAATAATAACGGTTATTAACACCCAAACGTTTGTTTAAATGTTGTATTGCGATATTTGAACACCTGAATATATTCAACACCCGAAACCCAAAAATATTATTAGCGTGCAAAGTCTTATCTAAAACACATCAAATTTAAAACATAAACTATATCACAGTTTTTTAAACTACAATAATCAAAATAATATTTGACGCATACACAATCCTAGTTTTGATATTATTTTTTATTGAATTAATGTATTTATGTAATGATAAGCTTTTTATATACCTACCATACACTCCAAAAATAATATTATTACTGTTATCACTTTTATGCAAAACAAATTTAATGACTTTATTCTTTTTATCATTTCTTAGTTGAACACCAATTATTATCATTATCACAAAATATATGATTTTTTTTTTTTATTTACGTCCTTTTAGACCACACATCCAAACATAACTGCCCCAACCTTCACGATTTTGCGCTAGTATATGCCAATCTTCCTCCGGGTAGAAATCTGTAACATAATTTTTGACACAATCCTCTCATTGCATTCGGGGTCTTCCCAGTAGTCTTTTCCCTCTTGGATTCACTTGTAAGACCGTCTTTGTTATAGCAACAGATTTACTCCACACATGACCGGCTCATTCCAATCTTCTTCTTTTTTTCTCCTTTACTATATCCGATCTGTTATACAGGTCATGTAACTCCTCATTGTGTCTTTTACACCATTCACTTGTTTGTGGATCAAGACATGGTCCATATATCCTTCTTAATATTTTTATTTCAAAGACCCTCAATCTTGACTCGTCAGTTTTCCTTACAGTCTTACATTATGCTCCATATAGTGACATATAGATCTTATTAGTGTGACGTGTAGTTGAACTTTAAGTGTCTTTGAGAGTATTCTTGACTTAAGTTACCCATTGCGTAATAAGACTTGTTGCCCATTTGGATCTTTTTAAGTATCTCATACTCCATATTGTTTGATTGGGTAATCATTGTACCGAAATATTTAAATTGTATTATATTTTTGAAACTATAATGCCCTTACCTTTAGAAACTCTTCTGTTTGCCTACTATACGAAATATATGATAAGATTTTTTAAGTTAAATATTTTAATTTTTTTAATTTGCCTTTGTTCACACTCTACAACAAATCGATTACAAGGAAAAAGTTAAGTAGGTATGTTTTTTTTTTGTTAAAAATGTTAAAAGTTAAAAAGTTAAAAATGAAAATTGTCATCTTTAATATAATAATGCATACTCGAGTAGATGAGTACCCTTCTGTCCTCGATTTTTTCCATCAAAATGTATGTCTAATGTTTTAGGCTAAGCTCACACGGTGCAATTATTTTGGGACAAAATTTGCAAATCATTTTCACGTGCGACTGTTTTATGACATGGGCAGCGAATAGAACAAACATATAATGAAATTAATTTGCATTTAGTTTAAAATTGAATGTACGTAAACGTTTTTCCACGGTCGCAGTTGCATTGCAATTAAGTAGCACCGAACCGTTGTATTCATACATATATGTATATATATATATATATATATATATATATATATATATATATATATATTTTACATTTATTTTGATATTCTGTTTATTTTTTTGTGAACCTCAATTGACACAACTAATCCAAAATCAGTCATGTTTGCACATGGACAGAAGTTTCAAGCTGGTTGCAAACTGTTGGATGCTCGAATGATTTGCGACTTCTGTCTCAAAACAGTTGCATTGCGCACGCTAAGCCTTAGTCAATATATTTTTTATTTGGGAAGCTAAGTGCAGTGTAGCTCTTGTACTCCCTTCTCTAAGTAGAGAATTATCACGTGTTTGAACTTCATTTCCAGTATAATTTCCAACGGGTATTCAAATAAAATAATATTTTATTAGAATACTGCAATTTGTTAAGTGAACATGAAAACTTGAAGATGATTAATTTGTGTATTTGATAACCTTAAATATAATATAATAAACTTAAATTAATAATGTATTCAACTAAGAAATGTTAACGAAAAAATTTTTTAACCATAATTGTTTTCCAAAGACGGAAATTTCGGCAGTTAATTCAATATAACACGGGAGATCAATAAAAATAAATGTTTAGCTTTAAAAACTTCTGTTATTATATTTTAGAACATAAACATCGAGAAAAACTCGAAGGCACGAAGTCACAATATCTATTTGAAAACAAACAACGTTGAGGCATCAAATAAACGAGTTGAAATAAAAATCAAAACTAGTACCTAGCTTACGATGGAAGCTGCTATATGAAACTATCGTGTATGGTGATCATCTTATTTTTGTCGGTACGAACCACAAAAGAAGAAATTTGAAAAATAGATTTTCTATATCAAAACACAATAGTTAAGATAATTCATCAAAACTTCAATGAATTTTGATGGATATAGCGGTTATATGCATCAATATAATAAAAAAATATGATTTTTGTAGTTGTAATAGAGTGAAATCACAACTCGTCCACTCGTATGGTTGGAACTTGAAGTATACGTATGCTATATCCTATTTCGCATCTTAATATTCATGTGAAAAAATTGATGAAAATTCAAAATTGAAGTTTCGAAGAATTATCTTAAACATTGTGTTTTGATATAAAAAATCTATTTTTCGAATTTCTTCTTTTGTAGTTCGTACCGACGTTATATTATAACGTATTGGGTCTATAACAAACATTAGTATAACGTCCCGAAGTCAATTTTAAATCAATTCAAGAACTTTAAGATATTATTTTTGAATACATTCAAAGCAAATTTAAATGAATAAAAAAAGGAGTGATAATGTTAGATATTATATCTTCAAACAATTTTTCTAAAATGGGTTTCCTGATCATAAAGCTTTAGTGTATTAAAAAAATGTATGTTTATTGCTCCCGAATATATATCTTGTATTATTTCCCTCTTTAAATTATAATAACATGATATTATATAACAAGTACATTTTAAGTCGAATAGAAAAAAAAATAACTAAGGTTTTAATATTTTATTAGGTAACGAAACTTTATGTTTCATAGTCTCGAGGGGAGAATTAATCTAAGAGAAAAACTTATAATACAATATACCTAAAATAATATCTTTCTCGATCACGCCAGTTAAAGTAAAACACGTCTGACTCGTACACATATATAAGACAATTACATAATGTTTTTAGTTATTGAAGTAGAATTTATGTACCCTATTGTAAGCCCTAAACCATTTTTAATTATGATTATTTTTATTATGCACCAGTCTTGAGCAAAAGGAACTGAGAATATATATAAAAAAAAGATAAATTAAAAATTACCGGATGCAGTTTTATATTATTTTCAAATGTTTATAATATGTAAAAAAACAAAATATGTATTTTGTGAGACTAAATTCAGTTGAAACAGTGAAACATTGAAGTGAGGTGATATAAATCTGTGCGCGCGAAATTCTCGCAAGTGTATGTTACGAGAGCTTATCGCAACGGCAGAATCCGGTCGATTGCCACACTTATAAATGGAAAATCAATCATGATGCATCGAACACAACACGCAACTTTTAGATCTTGTTACCGTCACGTTTCACGACAGCATGGTGCGGGATGAAATATTTTCCAGCCTGAGTCGCTCTTTTCATATGACCCAGAGCCAAGTATTCCTTCATAAATTGCTGATATTCGGCGTATAATGCTAGATCTTTATTTAAACGGCTTTCAAGATTGAATAAGCGTTTTTGCGCAAGTGAGCGAGACTCACCTAGGCCATGATTTTGCAAAAACATAATGGAGGGAAATGGGCTTAATTCTTCCTGAATTTCGAATGGTTTTGCGAAGACAATACCGTATTTGTAAATGGAAGTGCAACACAGAACCTGCCATGTTCATCACGCGTTGTCGTTTCTGAAAACCATTTCTCACATTGGTGGTCTTCAGTGGTGGGACTTTTCGGTTGCGTAATTTCTTCAACTGACCAAAAAGATCGAATCATGTCATTTAAGGAAGATGACGTCAATGACAATGAGTGAGCATAAAACGCATTCTGTTCATCAAGGAGTCCGAAAACAACCCATCCCAAGAAAGAATCCACCGCTGACGGCAAACCTTGACGTTGTAAAATGTCGGCTCGGGGCTTCATTATGTGAGGAAGCAAATCTCTATCAATGAGTATATCTATAGACGAGGGAACATAAAATGAAGGGTCAGCCAATAATAGATGACCGTAAGGCTGACGAACACAAGGTGGTAATGGCATAGAAGACATGTTATTGGTAATCTGAGGTAAAATAATGATGTCAGAACTATAGAACGAAGGTTCATGTTGTTGCCATGGTACAAAGTGACAACTGGTAATCTCTTTTACGTTATATATTGATTTCTTTGATAATTCAACTATGCCTATTTGACATCTGCGTCTGGGAAGGCCTAGCTTTGATACACATCGCATGGTCATGGCTGATACTTGTGATCCGCTATCCAATAATACACGAACGGTTTGATAATAACCACGGCAGTCACGCATACGAACTATGGCGGTTCCCAACACGACCGTGGAAGTGGCGCATGACAACCCAGAGAACTTAGTAATGTTATCTTGTGAAGTGCTTTGAACAGAATCGTTTTCTTGTACAACACATGACGAGATGGAATCTTGATGAAGTAAAGAATGGTGTCATTTTTTACATACTGAACATGACCATTTAGATTTACATGCTTTTGCCGTGTGTGAAGGACTCAAACATGAAAAACACAATTTTATTGACAACGCCGTACCCGTCGTTTTTGTATTGGAAGATCCTTGAAAACTTGACAACGATACACAAAATGATTTCCTGTACAACATGGAAATTTTGGATTGGACCCCTTTTTGCTAGTTGATGTAGTGGTAAGAGATGACCTGGTTGTCTTATAATCCTTGAGTTGTGTGTGTTTCTTTTCGGTTCGCTCATTGTCTGGACCTTTGGTATTCTCCAGGATTCTACAACGGTGATGAACGAACGTAAGCAAAGAATCAAAAGTAGGAATAGTTTCCTGCGAAACACTGGCTTCGAACAATTGTCGAGTAATCGGGTCCAATAACCGCGACTCAATATAAAATAACATAAAGTCAGAAAAAATTGTCCACACCAAGCGCAGTAATCGAGGCAACATTTTCTTGGAAAATATTAATGAAGTTCAGAAGAGACGGCAATGATTCTGCAACCATTGGGCGAAATGAAAATAATTTATCCAAGTGGGCTGAAGCCAATATGCGTTGGTTGTCGTAACGATTCATTAATGTCTTCCAGGCAATATCATAATTACTGTCGGTGAGAGGTAATGAACTGATACAAGACAATGCTGGACCAGATAAACAAGATAATAAGAAATGAAATTGGTCAATTTTACTTAGATTGTCATTTCGGCGTATTACGGATACAAAATAATCACAGAAAGGTCTCCATTGAATTAAGTTACCATCATATTTAGGCAAATCGATTTTAAGTAATGATAAAACGGAAGACGCAGAAGTCGATATATGCGGGGTGTTTAACACAGAACTATTCATTGGTTTAACACTGAGTAATTTAGCGGCTATAGCGCAAGTGTTGTAGTACAACTCTTCTGTGGAGGTTGTTACGTCTGAATCAACGGAAAATTCATCAACAATATTGAGTTCTATTAGGACATTCAAAATCATATTTTGTTGTTCTTGAAATAATTTGAATAAAGTTTCTAATTTATCCATGCGAACTGCCAAATCTTCAATCAACGCACCATTATTATTGACTGATAGCCATCGAATGTATGTTATGGATAGACTTGACAGTTTGATCACGCACAGCACGCGCGCGTGTTAACTCCTTTTTAGCTGTATCTGTATTGGGCTTACTCATTTTCCAAATATATTATCTCGGCAAATATCTGGCTCGAAGGACCAAAAATGTGCGCACGAAATTCTCGCAGGTGTATGTTACGAGAGTTTATCGTAACAGCAGAATCCGGTCGATTGCCACACGTATAGATGGAAAATTAAAGGATGAAGGAGATAGATAAAATGGCAACGAAGGCACACGTACATCAGGAATACAACCACAAAACACAAAGACACACGAAAAAGAGAATAATAACACGCAGTTCAGAGCGTGTTTTACACTCCTGTCCTGGTGACGAAGAAGGAGAAAACATATGATCACCATACGCGTTACCAACTCATCCATGCCAGGACACGTGGAAGTGTTACCAACTGCGCCTTATTGTTGATATGTAACAGGACCGAACAAAATCATTAAGTATTTTACCTCAAAATACTACTACTGTAGCAATGGTACCAAATAAACCTTTCCCGTCTAAAACAATATGTTTTATCTTTTACAGTTTATAATTCGAAACATCCAGTTAGTGTTTTGGATCACGCGTCGTTCGAGACTGAAAGAATAGCTCAAACTTATAGAAAATAAATGTAATTCTTATAGTATTACCCACATTATGTATATAATACATGGACGTTATTGTAATTATTTCGTATATGTTTATCTATATCAAATATTATACCGTTTTTTAATTTTTTTTTTTTTTTAATTAACAAATATAAACATTTTGGTTTCTTGTTAATACTCTCGAATAAAACAGGTTCGGTTACCCGCTTTATAATAATATGTAGAATCATGACTTTATCAACATGCAAATAATGGAATAAATGTAGTCTTCAATTATTAAAAAAAGTTATATATACTTCCTGACACCATGGACTTGGACAAACAATGGATCTTCGCATATTACAACAATATATCATGAAAATACGTCTCTTTCATACACGTATATGACACGCAAATAATATATACATATTATATCGTTAGATCATCATTAAGCGCAACCGGAATCGACATTTGAAACTGTCAATATTTCGTTATCAGTCGTCGATGTTTTCCTGGTTCTTTGGTGCGACTTATCTCGCTTATGTTATCACTCGGTTTTTAGATTACAAACGACTTCAGGTACGAGAACACAAGTATTCTATGACAAGTATTTTACTCGTATGCCATGTATGTATTCTATTTCCGTTATCTTTTAATGTATGGCATATCCTTCCGGGAGCGGAAAATATCAAAGGACGCAAACATTATATTAATATCTATACTTATCTCGTGCACATTTCTCCTTTTGGTGCACTTATCTGAAAACGTTTTTTTTTTTTCGACTAGAATAACTATTCTATACTCCTCTTCTTCAGTGCCATATCAAAGTTTCAAGAGGCCGGAATACAAATACCAATTGGAATAATCTTAAAATAAAATGTTTTACATAATACATATATTTAAAAAAAAAATTAAAAAAAATTGAAAAGATTTCCAGCAGACGAATTTGTGAAAATAAAAAGCGGTTGAGCAGTAGGCGAGAAGAAAAACGCTTCAGCTGTATAGTAACATGAAATTATGATGTGTCTTTTTAACACGCATTTATAAAATGCTGCTTCATATGTCAAAAAATGTTTTAATTAAAACTTTATTTGCACCCTAATTGTAGCCATGTTAAGATAATCAAAAATTATTTCCTCACATCAACACGTCATGTACGTTACTTTCAGATATAATCGAATATACTTTTATCGATTAATGGACACGTCAAATTATTTGGCTTGATATATTTTGTTCATATTTTAAGTATTCAATGTATATTTTAAAGATTTTGTAACTTCCTTTTTTTTACTTTTCCGTTTTCAATTCTATAGAGTATGTTATAACTTTTAATTATATTCTTGGTATTGTTCAGACTTCAAAAATGAACACAATGTTGGACTTTTTACATGATGAAGAAGATGGTAATATTCAATATTGTTTGTATACACTATACCCAAAGCTGTATCATTCTTAACTCCTGACAAACCTGCAACATTCTGGCCTTGTTTACATCTAAACAATTTCATATTTATCCACACATAATACGAAGCAACTTTTAAATAAAACAATGTTCTTGAAAAATTATTAGATTGACAAATCTGAATAAAGCCTGAATAGTTGTTGTAGGTAGATTTTCTATTCTTTCTGCGACATTATTTATTGTAAATATCCATTTTCTAAGTGATAATAAAGATGAATAATAGCTGAATACTTATCGTGTATATGAAAACCTAAAATTCTGCAAGATTCTTCTGAACTGCTGATAACCTATCACTTTCATACATATTTTTTTCCATCTGTATTGTCAGTTTTTTTTAAATCTAACGCTACGTGATCGCTACTTTTTGTGATATATTTACGTACATATTCTATAGACTTGATTAAACTTATTATTTTAAGATGTATATGAGCAATAAAAGATGGATGGCAGCACAGCTAATTTTCCAAGGCGATTTGTTTCAACATCTTCCAACGGCATTTTTTAAATGAATATATTTATCTGTTCTAAGCTTTTTTTTGATTTTTTTTTTTGATGAAATTTAATTTTTCTTTCTCTATTTTTGTGTACAAAGCTACAAAATATAGGTTGAACTATGGACCATTACGAAGAAAATTAATATCTAGTTCTTTTCTTAACATAATTTTGTATGAATAATATAAATAAAAATCAGTAACTGATATAATTTTATCCTTAAAAGGAAATTTTATTGTTGGATCCTTCTGAGAAATATCTATTGAGTATCCATCTTTTCCATATCAAAATATTAAACAACCACAATACTTCCGAATACGATTAATTAAGTGATGGTGATCAGTATGGTCTTCCTCAAGTAACTACGTAATGGTTCTGGTGGTGGTTGCAAGGTATCGAGTTGTGTTTTTCCTATTACAGCACATTCCAGGTGATTTACATTCCCTCTTAAGGATGTTACAAAATTATTTTTTTTGTTTCGTAGCGTCAATATTATTTTTAAAACATTTTTGAGATCCTATGTTAAACCAGATAATTCCTTAATTTTCCATTTGTTTAAACGATTTTCAGTCTGAATCCCCACGTTGTTGTCCTTATGAAGGTTTTGTGATCCAAACGTTATCAGTCGACTATTATTAGTTTTAAATAGTTTAATATATAAATACACAATACGAGTATTTAGATAAGTAAACATTTATTTTTGTTGATTTCAACCGCTTAGAATCAAAATTTTGAAAAATTCTTGTGTACGGTAAAATTATAATATGAATCGATCCTCAAAATTTCAATTCGATGACTCTAATATGTTCGGTTTTGCATCGACTATAAATTAGGAGGAAACTTTCGTTTATATATATGTATATATAAATATCATATATATATTTATATAGGTTCATAGGAAGACTAAAGACTTATTTAATTCAAAACAACTATTTTAAGTTTGAGCTTTAAAAATTGCAATACTCGTATAGATAAATATCTAATTCTATAATTATAATTATACTCTTTGATTTATACTTAAAAGTTTATTATTTTAGAATATTAATAATCTTTTAATATTCAATCATCAAAGTAACACTGGAAAATAATTCATATAAAATATAACTATACACTCGAAATTCGTTTTATTTTAAAAATTTTAATAAATGTTAAATACCATTAGTGTTGTTAGCGATTTATGATGAAAATTATATTAATTTATATTAGATAGTTAAACCAATAGTTTTTTTTCATTTTTAATTTGTTTAACTGACCAGTCGCATATTAATGTACTATAAAAAAGTACTTTGATACTAATGGTTTAATGGACGACTATTTTTACCTACTTTTTATTACATAGTCAGCAAATTTTAACTATTAATTTTATAATAAATATAAAAGTGTAGAAAATTATAATATTTTAATTATTTTGTTTTTTTCCCTAAGTTGGTGAGTATATATTAATATATTTTATGTAAGATAGAACTGTCTCCCTCATGACTAATATTTAATAACAATTATGAATTTTAGCTCAAAATAAAAAAACTTGAGCCAAAAAACAACTTACCAGAAAATAAAGAGCCAAAACGTCTAACAAACAAAAAAGTTTACAACATTCCCTTCGTTAAAAGTGGTTCATTACACTATTCAAAGTTATTCAGGTGTTTTTTACTGCCTCTTGATTTTTTTTTTATGCGCGATGAAATGCATATATAGCTCTCCAACAATTCAGCACATCTACGTTCCAAGGTTTCAAACTGTAATTTTAAATGATATTTTTCTCAATCCAAAACGAGCTAAAAATATACTCACCGTATTCCATTATATCACTATATCTAGTGGAAATCGATTTTGATAAGTACTTAATTTGAAGTTGAAACCCCGAATAAAATTTGTTTCAAAATATGAGAAAAAAAATATATATAGCAACTGTTTTAAATGTTGAAAAAAGTAGATTTTTAAATTGTATTTTTTTTCGTTTTTTTTTTTTAGTCTTTTTTTTTTTTTGAACATTGCAGTGCTACATCAAACGTTGTGTATATTGTGTGAAATTAAATATAGATTCATATTTTTGAAACGTTGAAATGGCAACATTCTCATTATTTTTCGATAAAAATCGCTAGGGCTTAAAAAGATAAATTAAAGATCAAAATCCACATAAAATAACGAAGTTGCAGTCGAAAAGGATTTTATAAAATAAACTGATATTATATTTTAGGCTTTTAGAATAAAAATACAATACTTATCAAATATATTATCACTAAAATACAATATGACCTACCGCACATTTTACATCGTTTGGAGTAGAACACGACTGCGTACATTTGTTCTTTTTGGCAAACAGACTGCGTACGTTTGTACATGGATAACAAAAAGGCGGGTGAGAAAAATAAATAAACACGATCGTGTATATAATTGTTTTAATAGTTCCATAATAATTCATAAAAAAAAATTAATAATAAAACAATAAATAAAATGAGAATAACTTAATAAAATAAAAGTAATAAATAAATAAATAAAATCCACAGTTTTTATATTAATACAATTATTGTTAATTAATTGTTTGAAAATGTTTAAATTTGGATTCCCTGACATTTATAACCTACTACTTTTACTGAATCTTGGAAAATACCATATAATAGAATGGAAATAACGAAATTGATGTATGTTATATCATTAACAATAAACATAGGTAATAAAAGCGATAAAACAAAGTATTTATTAACTTTTTCAGCTGCATCCGAATTGGGCCCCGAATTTAAAATTACTACACTAGTTGGGTCCCAAATTATTTTAGATACTACACTAGTAGGGTCCCAGCTTTTTATAGGTACTACACTAGTTGTGTCCCGGATTTTTATAAGTACTACACTAGTTCCTGAATATTCTTTGGTTAGTACTATATTATAGTAACATTTTTCTCCCTATTTTAACAGACTTAGAACTGTCTATGATCTATTTAGACCACAGTTATGATTAAAAATGTTTTTTTTTAGTTTCTTTTCCATTTATTTTTATTTATATTATATAATGATTTTAATATTTTTAATATTTTTACCAACACAATTCTAATAATTTATATTTTAATGGAAAAGAAATTAAAAAAAAATTTTAACCATACTTGTGGTTTAAATAGATCATAGACATTTAAAGTCTGTTAAAATGAAAAGGAAAATGTTATTATAATGTAGTACTTACCAAAAAATATTCAGGAACTAGTGTAATACCTAAAATAATTCAGGACCCAACTAGTGTAATAACTTTAAAAATCCGAAACCCAACTAGTGTAGTACTTATAAAAATCCAGGACACAACTAGTACACTACCTGCGATTAGTCCCTAATACTTGGGGACCCAACTCGGATGCTCTTACTTTTTCAAGTTCACTCCTATAGGCATGTGGTATACATCAATACCGGTGTGAAAATTGGCATCAACGCTTAAAATTTTGTACACAATTTGTGTAGTTAAAAATCAGTTAAAATCTTATGGAATCATGTAGCTTAAAAAGGTATCGCCAATAACGAACGTACGAAATCGTGTTTTACCCATCGTTTGTATGTTTAATGTTTATATAATGGCTATATATTTCAATCAGTCGAAAGAACATCGATATAATCACGTGAATATTTTCTAGCTATGCAATCTGAACTTCAAAATAAAAAATTTAATGTACTCACATGATAATATAAATTAGTTACAATAATACACAATTACAACCATTCACCAAAAAATTACTATGATTATTATCTGTGAAAATAATATGATATTAAGAACACGCAAGACTCAATACTATGTTTTGCTGATAGATTAAACCCATTTGAGGTGGATAAAATTGAAAACAAATAATATTTAATGATACATTAACAATATAATGGACAATTTTGACATGGTAAAATAATCGAAAAATTGTATACAATGCCTAGATAATTTAATAATTAAATAAATTCGTCTAAGATTAATGTAACGTAGAACAAATAATGTTGTAAGATATCTAATTTCATATGACTCGTGTATATGAACAGAGTATAAATGATACGACTAAGATTTAGATTTTAATATAGGATCAATTGTTTTCTTGGTAATATTGATCTGAAAATGTATTACATTAAGATGTAAATAACTAATTACAAGAAATTAAAAAATTGTAAGAAAAAATCCTGGAGACATTAACAACTTAAACAAAATTAATATTGCATATTAATCTTATAATAACTTATAAAAGTATGATTGACTATATTAGGTAGGTTCAACATGATCCTTATTGAATAAAATTGCATTATTACCTTTGTGAATTAAAGAAATATAATGTATATATTTTTATTTATCAGCGCCTCAGGGGTATTACAGATATAATTAAACTTAGTACAGATTCTAATAATAGATAATTATAGTATTACAAGGTAAGATAAAAAGAACAAAAAAAACCTGACTAAAAAAAAGCGAAGTAAAAATGAATTATTACAATTTATGAATTTTTGAATTATATATGGTAAAGATCATAAAAAATATCAATATTTGATATATTATTTATAGATCGACAAGTACGATCAAGAGGGCTGCGTACCCATAGTTAGTGGTGTGAAAATTGGTTTGAAATGTTTAGGGATTTCCGAATAAAAAAAAGGAACAGCTAAAGATAATTTAATAAGTAAATCAGGAACATCGATATCATTGCTCAAAAATTATGTTAAATAACCACAAAAAAAAGGTGGCCACCTTGAGGGACACCTGAGGTAACGGAAATAGGAAAAGAAGAATAATTATGTATAATTACAAATTGGGTACGGGAGGAAAGATATGAGTCAAACCATGTTAATAATGAATCAGATAGGTACACCATATAGTTTTAGCTTATTTATTTATTTATTTTAAATGCAAATTAGTATATTTGTTTTAAACAAAATACTTTGTATATAATAACTCTACACATTTATGGTAACTGTTATTTATTTTTTATATTATTTATTGTATTAAAATTAATAAAACAATTATATTTTAATTGTGAATACAAAAACGGTTATAGTTCAGGTGAAATTCTATAGCAGTTAAAATAATTTAAATGAATTATTTCATGGACCGTATTATTGTTTGGTATATTGAAAACAGCAACAATAGGCAGTATTTTTTCTTTTATTTTACAATTATTTATTTACTTGAAAGCACGACAAAAATGTCATCCACGACGACGAGATAATAATACTAATGTCTTACTAGAAGTTTTTATATTTTTTTATGTTTTAATTTTTGATGTCAACATGTACACACAAAGGTTAATCCTGGGGGCGTTTACGTTTTGTTTGTGGCCCCAGGAATCAAAAACTTAACGTCGTCGCGCGCGAACAAGGGATATAGTAAATGGATGGTGGGAACTCACGAGTTTATATATATATAAACACATGCATGTAGACGTGACCACATATATGGAACGGTGGGGTAAATTAACCGACTAAAATGGATTAGACGTTAGTGGACGAGATCACCGATTCTGGAAAGGAGGGTATAGGAAAACAGCTTATATATAATATTTATATATATATATATTTGTATGTGAATATGGGGGCAACGAGAAAGAGGGAAAGGAGATAGAGGGTGTGGGCAAAAACGTAAACGCGTGTCCGGCATTAAACATCACGTCATATTATTAGGTGAAAGGATTTCATTAAAGCCGGCTAATGAAAATATACCGGCAGTGGCCATTTTTTTTTAATTTATATATATATACATATATATATATATATTTAAGTTTTGCTACGAGGTGTGCAAAAAATATGGGTCATAGTGTCCATAAATTTAATATGTACAGCGAACTCGCACAAATACACACGCAAATTATTTTTCTGTAACCGAGCAATAGCCATTGTACTTCTCAATATGACAATACGATTAAAAAATTGTATAAATATAACATTATTAATATAATTATGATCGCCTAGTAATACGATCAGAGCAATACTATTTTGGTGAAAGGGGACGAGTCAAACGATTGAATACTATTTAGTATATTATACTATACCAGTACTAAACTTTTTGAAATTATCTTTCCATTGTAAAATATTTATATTTTCTTACTGTTTTAACAGTACAACCGTTACCGAAATCATAAATTCAAAGACTCGTAGCTTATCCTTATTTGACTTAAATATCGCCATATACAAACCTTTCAAGTACTTTTTCCCAGGCTCAAGGATTTTCCATCGTTTACTATTTTCATCTGATATACACGTCATTATATGTAGTTACAGTACGACTCTTTCCTTTCTTCACACTTAAACTAACACCATCCTTATTGTACCCGAACAACACATTTTGAATTTTAATTGAACTGATCATTGTTTTATTTAAATAAATAAAAACTTTAGTGATTTAAACAGCTACAACAGAAAAAAGTGGTGTGCCAGTGATAGGAGGGTAGTAAGACAGAAAACTGGCGACAGTTCAAAAAGTCATAAAATATCATCTCATTGTCTATATAAAAACAAAAAATATTCAAAAGTAAAATCATAGTTTTTCAAACGATATTTCTATTTCCAACATCCTAAATACTTACTTATCCAAGATATGATTAAGATAAGATATCCAAGACGTATTCAGTTGAAATAAAAATTATGTATTATAAAAGTTTATTTTATTTCGGAGATTCATTTTATACATATTTTTTAATTAATTTCGTGAAAACGAATTTTATAACTAAGAACGAATAAATACTTGTAAACTTCAGAAAAAAAGTCAATATTATGATATTATCGATATTACACAAATGTCAATTATTTACGTAAAATATTAACCTCAAATAGAGATGAAAATTTAAAATTATTCTAATTAGAAACTGCCAACTATTCGTTCAAATTTGATGCTTAATTATACTTTTCTTAAAGATTTTTTCATTATAAATAAACAAATCCTTAGGGAGGATTCAGGTTTATACGAAAAAAAATCTATGTTCGTTTTCTAAACAACATAGAAACATACTGACATTCATCTTAAATACTGTGTAAAATAAATTTTTTGGAATGCAAAAAATACATAATAGTAAAATCAACACCCATGTTTTTATAATATACAAGAAATTTAGAAAATACCATGCCCATAAAGTAGACATCCTTGCATACAGAAAAACGACGATAAGAACGTGTATGGTATTTGCGTATATATGACGTCGTGCGTATAATAACCACTAGTATATTATAATACAATTAGTCTAATAGCGTTTAAAGCCAAAGGATTTTAGGTCGGTGTAAGTTACTCGGAATAAATGCCAGTTTAAGGGCCACGTATCAAATTTCGGGCTAAGGTGGCATTTTAAATGATATTATTACTATCGTTATGTCGTACAAATATGTGCCGCTAAGAACTGGGTTCCACGATTTCCATCACTATCGTCGAAACTGTAAATGATACGTATCGAGTTTCGCACACAAACACAACACATAAACACACACACACTGATACAACCTACATACTAATGTTGAAAATATAAGTGCACAAACGTCTTTTATATTTCTATTTCAGTTGTGATGGCATCGCTATGATGTACACAAATGCTAAAACGATAGGATTATATGTTCTCTATCTAAATCTTCCTGACGCCACAACCACATCATTCCCAGAAAAACCATTTTGATGACACAAACTTTTGTGAAATTTATATGATACACAAAGAAAAAGGTTTCCACAATTAAAATAAAACATTATTATATAAATAAGGTTAAAAAAAGAAAAAGCTCACTACATCGTTGACTTGCATGCACTATACCAAAAAAAATAATAAAACTTTATAATGTTTATCATTCAAGATTGCCACATTTTAAAAATTAATAAATTACGTATTTTTCGGATCATGCACAGCAAACACAAATCAAATAATAAGATCCTATTCTTATCCATTGGTACACCATTGTAATCTTAAATAGGTCAACCCTTAAATAGACCGCTTTTGGTCTAATTGCTATTCTCCTATACTCTCTTGTATAACACGTTCATCAAACCCTTTAAGGATCTCCTCGTGGCAAGTCGTGACTGCATAATAGCCGATGGCTGAAACCCTTCAAGAAGCTTCTCGTTGCAAGCCATTACATTTAGTGCACTGAAAATCAGCCCATTATTCATATTTAAAATTCAAAATCTATATTGGCAGTGTGAACAACATGAATCGATTTCATTACTTAAGCGCAATGTGACTACAACATCCAAATAAAAATTCTATTCAAATTTCAAAATGTATACATCATTAGTTCATCAAATCCTGTCTGTTTAACTTCATTTCAACCTCACTCTATTATTTTTATAATCAAAAGTGTTCAGCTCATCTACATCCGAAAACCAATGATGACCCAAGTAATATTTTATTTACCTACTTAGACTATTCAGTTACACTGATCAACTCTCAAACATATATAACTCCAAATTTCTTCATTGAACAATAAATAAGTTTATCAATTCCATATCTAATATCACCCCTACTATTTAATCCTTATCCAACCACTTTTTTACTTTTTATTTTTTTTTTTTTCACTTTGGGTTATTACACCTTTCAGTGAGTATCTTGTTATTTGAAACGCCGACCATGTTATAACAATTTCCCTAGATTGGTCAATACTAGAAATAAAAATATTGTTTTATCATTTTACCTATTTCAAAAAAAAAATAAAAAAAAATACTCACTTTTATCTTACTTTATAGCTTGACATATACAATTAAGATTAACATATATTTTATAGTTACCTATCTATGTAACAAAAACAATTATATTCATTAAATATAGATTTGAATTTATATTTTTTTCAGTTGCCAATATTAATTAATTTTTTTTATTCAATATTGCTCTCAAGGATGACAAAGTTATAATAAAAAAATGCTAAATAAAAAATATTAAAAATATTATATAATAGAATCACTTAAGTTTTAAAAGATAGTCTTTAGACTATAGATAGTGTCTTACAAACAAGGAATAAAATCACGATTTTTCGTTTATTTCCCATTTTTATGAAAACGATAATCTTTCGTCTATTTAAATTGTTTTTCATATTATTATTCACACCCAATAAAAATATATGAGTAATATTCAGGACTAAAAATTAATTCCTTACAATTCATATTCAAAAGTCTACTGTATGAGTCAAGCAGTAACTAAAATTGATATTGAAAATTATATTAAAAGTTGCGATCTATTTATTGGTTTTATAAATGATAATCATTAAAACTTTGTAATTCTTGTCTAAAATAATAATTTTTGTATGTGTATTCATATTTTAATAACTAGTTGTAAAATTGTTTAATATTATTTATAATTTTATATTTATTTTAGGTAAATATTATTCCAACATTTCTAAATAGATAGATGCACGATTGTTTTATCAATAACTTTGTGGTTACGTTAATTTTTTATAAAATAAATAAAAAATATCTTTAATAAAATAATTAAGAAAAAAACGGTATAAATGCGAGTATATTCTGTTAAGAAATGTCTTCTATATACTATAAGTTTTTCCTAGTGGGAAATATAAAACTATAAAATTCCAGTTTTGAACTATAATTTTTGACGATTCAGGTTTATAGCTTATAGCTCGTACAGTTTAATTTCGTAACGTAAACTACAATTATCGCACAGAATAATGTTATTATTAATACAAATATAATTTTTAAGATATGGTATCACCCACTAATGCTTTTCCAAATGATTTCAGTAATTTCTTTTTTCTTAGAGCTCTATGACTTTTAATAATAAGTAATTTATTTATTTAATTAATAATTAATAATTTTAATAATAAGTATACCAATATTTATTTACATAATAGTATTTGTTTAAACTTTTTTTTAAAACTCATGAAACGCTCATTCTCTGATAATGCTCAATGAGTAATAAACATAATAAGCACGGTCTTTCCCAGGGCTTAAGCATTAATATTATGATTAGACTCTTAACTCAACATTTACCGGTTGCTCTGTGTCACAACATTCTAACATGTGTTATAATAGTTTGCGTCATACTTTATATTATAGTACCTATTATATTATAATATGGTATACATTACGATAGTAATAATATAATTTTATCTGAAGTGCAATGACAGGCAATAATCGAAGGACTTGAGTCAACGCATTCTTGTTGGGGTAAAAGATTAGTGGAAAGCTTTTTTTTTTTTTTTTTTTTATAGTACATTAAAGTCGACTAAGCATTTATGAGTTGTTGATGTAGCCGGAAAATTATTTGCCGTCCGTTTATTACCGCTTTTACGGTCTATTACCCCATCATCATCGTCGTCACCGTCTCGCGAGAGTCGGAGGGATAGTTCCACACCGTAATGGGATGCAGGGTGGGTGCGGTATGGATATAGCAAATGGTAAGACTTAAGTTTTAAGTTTCTGTTTTCAGAAGTGACAAATTATGCAATTAGCCTAAGCCAATATGAGGTGAAATCGTTTTGGACTCGACTGTATTCAAATCGATATCACAAGTCATCGCAATATATAAATACATATGCACAATAATATGAGCATAGGTGTGTTTTTCTTCGATTCAATGAAAAAATACGTGTATCGATTTCAAGTAATCTGATCATTCCGCCGAATAGTATAATGGAATTATGTTTAAACGGTGAATTATAAATGTTCAATATGTTATTCAATCAAAAATAAATTCAGATAACTAATTATAGATATCATGAAAATAAATCAAGTAATAATCTGCTAGTAACTATCATAAAAATTATAGTATATACCTATACACTGTAACCAAGGCCACACACAGGGGGGAGAGGGCCACGCCCCCCCCCGCTAATTTAGATAATACCTAATTTTTATTGCATTTGTTTGCATTTTATTTAGCAGTCATGGAGAGCGATAAGGAGGACAGATAACTGATAAGTTGACACAAAATTGTTCGTCAGTTTTCAATACCACTTGATATTCAGTATTTGGTTTATTTGTTTTAATCATGGTTATAGATTCATATCATATCAACTCTATGGTCCATATAAAATTATTTTGGTTTTAATTGATAAAGTCATAGTGATGACCACGGTTTAAGATATCTAAATCCATGGTTATGACTGTTTTATCATAGAATAGATTAAATTTAATCTATTATGTGGTTTTATACTTTTATGATAATATTGTTATTATTTTTTTAAAAAGTCAACAATCTGACATTGTTGAAGATACAATTAAGCTTTTTTGCATGGAACCACGGCGTTTTCAATTTTTATTTGACGATAATGATCATTGAGTCATAATTATTTTTTTCATTTTGTATTATAAAGGCTTATTTATAACAACAACATAATAATATATATTTATATATATGTACATACTTAATATATTATAGTAAATAAATAATTTTTTTTTACGATGTGATAAAAAACAGAATTTATGGTAAGTGTATTATTTTTTCGCTGCCCCCCCCCCCCAAGAAAAATTTCTGCGGGCGGTATTGACTGTGTAACACTGTTTAATCTAATGATTTTTGGATTTATTTTGAATAATTAATTCGAAAAAAACGATTTTAATATATTTTATTATTTTTATTTAATAAAAATAAATTTATATATTGAACGTACATTTTAAAATTATAATAACTGTTTTCAATGCTAAAATAAATGCATATTATATAAATACAAATAAATTTAATCATTGAACTATGAGTTTAACCAATACACCTCATGAAGTACAAAAAGTAACTATTTCAAATAATTTATAAATATAGTAAATGGACATTATCATCAGTAAAAAGTACTAGATTTTATACGAATAACATCGTAATAACACAAATACACACCTAACAACACCAACTAAACAATATTTTTTATTAGAAAAAAAATATGATGTGAATCGATTTCAATCGGAATGAATAACTCGTGATTAGAACAAATGGTAGGGTCAGCATTGTGAAAAGATCGGGAATCAGATCAACAATTAATAGTGAATTGATTTATATAAAATATCGTATCAACAATTCAATTAAATTCACAAAAATTAATAAACTCATATATAAAATCAAATTATTGTTTCGAATCCATATTTTATAAGATCAATTCGAATCGCTAGTAAATACTTAAATAACAATAAGATTGTTAAAGTTCATGCTCAAATGAGATTAACAAATGTTAATGTATTTAACGTATGTCAAATAAATATATTATTCTGAGTCAATAACTTAAGTTATATTTATCAGTGAATTACAAATAATCATATGTAAACAAATACATGTACTTTTTTATTTTTTTCGTTTTTTTTTTGTTTTAATTAAAAATTAAGAAGAAGTATATTTTTAATATTTCGATTTCCATCCATACCTGATTGTCAATTATGCACTTTGAAGCCAATTTTATAATCAAATATTCGGTTGCTTTTCAAATTAAGCCTCGGAAATATTTCCACACCCATGTCAATTTAGTTCAAAAATTATTTTGATGTTGAGTTTTATTATTTTTTATTTTTATACAACTTCTCTAATAACATACAATGTATAACTAAGGGTTAGTAAAAGTAATGATTTTCAATACCATGTTTTAAATGAAAAATTATTTAATATTATTAATGATACTCATTTAACTATCGGTCACGGTGGACGAAACCGTATTGACGCGAACCCGTGCGGCAGCCGTTATTAAAACGTCTGTCGTCAACCGTGCTTATGTCTCTCATCAACCACTAGACCGCGGCATGCACCGTCATCACGACACCCCATCGCCCATCCATCACCGGACAGGAGATGCGGATAGTCTCGGCGACGTCCGCCCAGTACCACCATTGAGGGGCTGTTTTTCCGATACCATGTAAGGAGACACTTCGTACATCCATCGGTCATACCATTATTTTGTTAAATTTTGAAATAACATATTTTAACGGTGTTAATATTAAAAATATGAGTATATATTTCATTATTATTGATATACTTAAGTATCATTATTATTATTATATATACATTTGATACCATTTGTGCGTCATCCCTCTCTCACTGACAGGAGGAAGTTCTACTATGCACCAAGAGTACATCGTCAGTATGGAGTATGAGCTAAATAAATAATATAAAATTATTACAAGAGAATCAATAATATTATAATGAAATAATCTGTGTGTATCTCAGCAAAAAAAAAAAAAAAAAAACAGTACTGCAAATAAAGGTCTTGTTTTAAAACCAATAACCTCAAATGAATTAAGTTCTAAAAGTCAAATTGATCTTATAGTTATGCAGGTAAAACCTGACCAAAATCAAACATTTGTTTTAGTATATCAGTGTACCATCTAACAAAATATTATAGTTGGTAATTATATTTAAGGTAATAAAATATTTAATAAGCTTTATAATTATATAAAAAAAATTTTGGCTTACATTGCTCGACTAAAACTGGGCAATTCTATATAGTCTAAGCAAAGTATAATTTTTCCTAGATTTCCCATCATAATTGGGCAGTACCATAATGCCAGGGCAATGTTAACATTTTCCGATAATCTACTTTGCTCGGAACATATAAATTACAATTAGGGATGAGTAAAAACCCAAGTTATATTTTTTCTTCGGTTAAATTTTATTAAAATTATAATTAATGAACACACGTTGCGACGAAAATAGATTGCAATGGACAAGTCAATAGGAGGAGAGTGGTAGTGGTGCGCAATAACATTGTTTCCATAATACTGCTTTTAACTTAAATAATTTAATTTCATAAAAAAATAAAAATTTGATAAAATACTACGATTTTATAAATAAGTTCAGAAAAGTAAAATAAGAATGAATTCAAACATTTATTGATCTAATTTATTTTTGACTTCCACAAAAAACGATTTCGCTGAATTTACACAAAATAATATACGCTAATAAATCAAAAAAAAAAAAATTCACTATATGCCAAATATGCCAATACACACAAAACATGCAAAAATATGCTCTGTTAAACTTAACGAGTAGATTTTTATTACCGTTGTTATGAAACGGATTCTTATCTCAATTAGCATATTTTCCGTTGCAGCGAAGAAAACATGCAAATGCATGAACATACGAACTCTAATTATAAGTATTTAATATGTATTTAAAAAATATAAGTTAAGCAATAGGTAATTTTAATTCTTGAATTTAAAATTTAATCAAGCAAATAGTACACTGTGCAGATGATAAGGTATGCAACAGAAAGCAACTCTAGAGGGAAAAAAAATTTTCTCGATGTTCTTAAACATCGATGGTTTTCACTGATACATCGAACTTATCGATATTTTAAAAATCGATTTATTGATACATGGAATATCGATGTTCAAAAAATTTTGTCCATCCCTAATTACAATGTGAATTCAAATTAAACTAAAAACTGAAAATATTTATTCGTGTGAACACTGTGAACTCATGGTAAATATCAGATTGATAGTTTATATAATTATGAACCAGGATAGTCGATTAAATAAACGAACCAGTTTTGGTGACTTCTTCACTATAAATTATAATTCACATTATATATTTACCATTTTAAATGTGATATAAACTACGTTTAATTTTTTTTTCGATCGTTTTTGGAGAAAATTACTTACGCCCATCAATAATTTCTTAATTCATAGTTGATTTGCCAGTTATCAAAATATGGAATTTAACTATTTACATATCAATATTTAAAAAAAGTCAGTATAGTACCTGGAACGTACGATTTTAATAGATTTTTTATATTGGTATTAGTTTTTTCTCCATAGAAGTTTTGATTAAAGCTTTATTACTACTTATTTTAATTCATACTATCAATATATATTAAAAATATTAATTTTCTATTCAATACCCGCAATAATTCTATAAGTACAAACGAGATGATTTTGAAAATGTTATATTGAACATATTTTACACATAAATTGTCCCGCAGGATTTCACTGTAGCAATGAATAATAATATGATGGTGTGAATAAAAAAATTTGGTAATGTTTCGTATTCACTGAAAACTAACCATCTGATAAAATATATATATGTTATTAACCACAATATCCCAAATTAAATAAAAACTATGGTTGATGAAAGTTAATTATTTAATGAACTATTATAATTATAGTTTCTATTTAGTTATTAATAAAATAATATTAACATTTATTCAATAATCGGTAGCAAATTATATGCGATTTCAGATTCTTCAAGCTTGATGTGAATATGTAAAAAAAAATCGATTGTAAAAATGTGTTAAATTGCTTATACTTGGATTATTTTTTTGAAAATGTTTGTTTACAGATGAAAAACAAAACGAAAAATTTGAAGAGTTACTTCAATACGAAGTGGTTAGCATACCATTCAAAATCGGTCATTAGAGATTTCTAAAAACTGTTTTGCAAAAATAACTGAATATAATTGTACACACAAAATAAATAAGTTACTAACTAATTCAAACTTATAAGATTAATACTATAACACAGATACACGATTTGGTATTCAAAAGCTTTAATGATAAACTAAGTTTTCATTAAAAAAAAAATCAGGCAGATAGAGCTTTTCATTTTATTATTTTTAACTAAATTTTACTGAAGATTGTTGACAATAAATTTTATCTAAAAGATAACAAAGAATAGTTCAAGTCAAAGACATTTATGAGTGTCTCTTTTTTTTTTTTAGTAAGAGAGTATGGTAAAATCATTGAATGATATTTTAAACTAATTCTATTAAATTGATGCAGATTAGATACTCGCGTATATAACAGATGTTATTAAATTATTTATTTAATACATGGACCAAAATAAAAAAGTATAGCATACATTTGCAAGATTCCGTATAAAACAATCACAATTATAATAAGCGTAATATTTGTTATAACATAATCCTTATACATACTACTCATACTGTTCTCTTTCTTATTTTATTTTTTCAGTATTTGTTTAATTTTATGTTAAAAATATGTCATGCATCATTCAACATAATATGAATAATATTTTAAGCAAAAATATTTTTTTAAAAATGTGAGAAATATATATTGATTACATTTTCATTTAAGACATTATCAATAATGAACCCTTTACCGCAAACAGTTAAAAATTAAAGCTCTTCACCCAAACATACTAACATTCACAACCCTTCCCACAATACAATGCAATTCCTGTTCACAAACTTTTTCACAAAATTTGAATCTATCAGAGAATCCCAGCTCTATAATATAAACACGAAAAAAAAACCTCTAAGTCACTTATTTCGCAAAAAATATATATTATTCCTTTATATAAATATACATAAAGAATTATATAAACATATAATTTATTTAATATACTTTCTAAGTTGTAGAAATATGAAATATGTTATCATATTTTAAATTAAATAATTAAAAAAAAAAAATATTAAAATTAATATATAGCTTATTAAAATACATAAATTTATTGATTATAGATATACATGTTTTTTGTTGGTAAATATTATATTTACGTTCTCAGAAATAAGAATATATATTCATAAGTAACTATCCATAGTGATAATGCATTTTTCAAAATTTCATCATAAAAATATTTTAATAGAATCTATATAATATACATATACCTACCAATACCAATACATTTTTAAATATAAAAATATTAACCCTTTGCTGAAGTAAATTTTTTTTTTTTTTAAAGGATATAGTTTTAAATTTAAAGATTGGCATTTATAAAATATTGTAAAAATTTCAACTTTCCATGTTATAATTTTTGATTTTTTTCATAAAGTAGAACTTTAAAAATATAATTATTTATTGAATGGAATCGATTTAACCATTTTAAACCAATTATAGTTAGGATAGTTTTAAAAAATAAAAAATATTTTTCCGATATTCAGTTGTATTTGACACTAGGCCACAGTAAAAAAAAAAAAAATTGGGGAAGGGGTTTAGAGTATAAATATGTTTTTTGACTACAAAATTTCAAATGTAATACGCATTTAAAACCATTCAATTATATTTTAAGAAAAAAATGTTGAGGGGTTGGAACTCTAAATCACTCTCCCTGGCTACAGTATTGATTTAACATTATCAATAAAACCATCCATGACATTGATCTTACACAATTTCTCATGTCAGTTCAGACTACATCAACTTAGTTCATTTAAGAAGTTCTTACAAGTAATATAAAGTTTTTGACCATCTTAAAGGCTATTTTTTTTAAATTAAAACATCTTACACTGCTTCATTGAAAAAGATAGTACAAAAATCAAACGGTGAACATTTGAATATAATATAATCTTTACTGATCCTACATTAATCTAAACTTAAAACTAAGTATAATATACGAGTATTTATTGTATATAATTGATATTATTAATAATAGGTAACCAAGTTCAAAGTGAAGTTTAGAAATTTTGATTTACATTTCAGTCAATTGAATTTTCAATACTAAACTATGTTTCATTATCTTTTGATACAATGCTTGTATACTACATAAGTCCCTGTATTAAACCCTTGATAGCCAAGCTGCATATTTTACTAATTCTATATCTACTATAATATCTATCTACTTTGGATACAAAACCAAATGTATTAAATGTCTATTAATTATACAAGTAAAACATACACAAATTCATAAGAAATTGTATAAAATACTTATAAATATTTTAATAATTACATTAATCAATTAATTTGCTATGTATTTGTATAATAAACGACACAAATTTATATGTTTAACATTCACCATTCTTGCTCTGTTGAAATCAATTAAATATTTAATTAAAATATTTATTTTTATCATATGTATGGATATCATAGTAGAATTAATTAGTTTTAAAATAAAACATAATTAAAATTATATTCTTTATAATTTAGTATATATATATGACTGTTTAAAAAATAACCAAGAAAAATATAAGTAAACAATTAAGAAATAATAAATAGTTTAAGTATATTCAGTATGTCAAATATTTATATTAAGTGCATTTTTTTTTTGTTAGATAATAGTTATACATTTTATGTCATACTTTTGAAAATACTGTAGCATTTTTATGTACGATTTTATATATGAATAAGAAGACATACATATTTCACTAGTGAAAAATTTATTATTTAAACAACATACCCACTGGTTAAGTGTAACCCTATAAAACAAAAACTACAATTGTCTTATTATGATGCAATTCCTTGGATCTCAAGGGTATATGTTACTTGAGGAAAATTATAGTTCTAGTAGCAAACTTTTTGAAACAATTTTTTAGGATAAACTAACAAAATTCTCTAACACGTTAACAAATTATTTGTCTAAGGATTATTAATAATACAAATTACCATTTAAACTAATACATAAATAATAAAATTATAATAAAATTTATATGTTTTTAAAATAAACCTGTTAATATTTTATTTTATTTTAAAGAGGTTTAGTAACACTGTATAATAGTTTTATTTTTTTCATTTTTATTATTTCATGTAGAAAATAATAATTTATGATGTAAAATTGAATTAAATAGTTATTAGTAATAAGTACAGACATTAATATTATTTAAACATGTACTTATAATAATTACTTATCGAGTATCGACGTTCTTTTATTGACTTTTACTTCTTTAAATTTTTATTTTGACCTGAATAATTATTTCGGTACATAATTTGAAATATTAACAACTAAAATATATAGTTTAAAATACCAAAATAGCATTACAAAATAAAAATAAAGTGTTATGAGTTTATGACTCTTAAACATACTTTTTTCTCTGAATTACTTTTACTATTACTTATTTCATAAGAATTAATACATTTACTTATTATATCTAATAAACTAACATTTATATTCGTAATTAACAATCATTAATAGTATGATACTATAATTTAATTTTGCTATTTATTTATTATATTATTTTATCTATTTAATTTTATAAATATATATTTATATTTTATTATAATTTCTAGGATATGTACGTTCGTACAGAACAAGGTAAACTATGTTGTGAGGCTACTCACCAGTTCGCTATATTAATATTAATAAAGTTGTTTATATATAATTTTTACGTAGGATTTGCTATGAAATATTTTCATAGTAACTAAACTAAAGATAAGTTGAATAGAAAAATATACAATCCTTAATCATAATTTTACTGTACACGTATTTATAAACGGATGCAAATAATGAAATATTGAATTTTAAAATAAATATTATATACCAAATTAATTTAACCGATATAAACCTTAAAATGTCTAATAGGATAATGTATTCAAACCTCTATGGTCGGATGAATGTACAGTAACAATATCAGAAATCCGTTCGAAAAAAATTAATATAAATTATGATGGTAAATAAATATTTAATTATAGTATTAGGTATATATAGTTTTTCGATAGCATTTTGGACATAATTTTCAAAAGTATGAATTTAATGAGACCTTCTAAGGTATAACGACATGATACTGGTATAGCGAGACAAATGCACGTGCTTCATGAAGTTCGAATAAATCGCAAAGGTGTACTTTGAAGGTGTGGTTATAGGGTGATCACCTCTCATATTTTTTTTAGTTATTTTTTTAAACAAGGATTAATGATTAGGTTAAAAGAATTAATAATATTTGAATTATTTCACTATAAATACAGCACAAATGTTCGTCGTAATTGCATAGTTTTGTCAATATTTTAAATTTAAAATTTTTAAAAAAACAAATTTTGATTATGTATTATTGATATTTTTTCTACTCAAGAACAATACATGATAAACTTTAAATTAAATTATCAAGAAATCTACAAATTGCATAAAAATAAATTAACAAATTTAGAATATCAAATGTTTACAATATTATTTATTATTTATGTTATAGCGAAAAAAAATGTATTGACTTGAAAAACGATACATTTTACTTTTTCATTTGTTTTCAATTTTTTTATCAGTTTTTCCATTTTATTTTTTATTATTTTTTTTTTTCGTAAAATTCTAAAGGGATTCATAAATTCTATCAAATGGAGATACTAGAAAAAAATGTAATATGTTGTTGAACGTATTATTTTTTAACAAACTATAATGCTTGTTATGACATTAAGCACTGATACATATACAACACACGTTTTTACTTTAGGTAATAATAATTCATTTGAATAGTTATACATTTAAGGAAACTCGGAAAATTATAATTTTTCATGTACATTATTTAAAATAATAAGCATCTGTGGACAACGATGACAATTTCAATCGACTACGTTCTTTTGACCGTAAATCTTATCGGTCACATACATCTAGTCTTTAATTTTCATGTTACATGGGAATAAGCGTCAATTACATTATTATTTATTCCGTCTCAACGATGGAGTACGGTAATACCGAATGCTCAATTTTAGTTAAATAGCCAACGGTCATTATGAGCATATTTAACATTTAGCATAACATTCAGGGATTTTAATTTATTCCGTGAACATATATGATGCATTTGCCGGCACGTACGCTCGAGTGGGCTCGTCAGAAACGGTCAAGAGGATAGGAGCAAACAAGTGTATGCATTTTGAATCTGAAGACCTACCTGTTTTACGTTGTCCCATGGCCGACGGTAAACCCGTGGTCGAGTGTGTCCGGCTGCAGTACTTTCGTGTGGCGGTGGTGGCGGCGGCAGCGTCGGTGACAGCGGTCGTGGTCGATCAGACGTCCATGGCGCTCTTTGCCGTTACGAACGGGACGCTTTCGTCGGTTTTCTCTTCACTGCGTCGGTTCACGAACGCGTACGAATCCGGTATTGGTACGGTGTACGATGACCGTCCGGTTCGCGATATACCGAATCGGCGGATGCGGTACCCCACAGCAATACGAACGCGTTTTTTGTCCGTTATCGTTCGCGGGCACACGGTCGGTACGGCGGGAAAAACACGTGCGAAACGCTGACGGCGAGTCGTACGGGATGTCTGCGACAACGTAGGAGTCGTCCGGTTCGCTATGCGACACGGCGGTGTACTAAAACGGTTACGGCGGTGTGACGGTGAAGACTCGCGTGGCTCGGCCCATGCCCGCCCCCTAGCGGCCCATCGACGAACCAAGGACTTAAGCACCCGAAGCCAGTCGACAGAACGGTTGTAGGGTGCCGTCGTGGCGTGAATCTTGACCGCGTTCACGATAGATGATCGTCGTCGTTGTCATAGTCGTCGTCACCTCCACCCGCCCCCCAGTGACCGACCAGGCGTTAGTTACTATCACTTCTTTACTCCCAGATCCGTTATCGTATCATTACGTATCCGCATATCTGCTTCTCCAGGTCGCCGACGGTTTCGTGTATGCGACGATTGTTTTTCGCGTGTAGCTTTACGTGCCCAACTGTATCCGGTAACGAATTACGAATTGCCGAAACCCTATTGAAGATTCGATGTAAAATTATGTCACGTTTAGTTTTAGTAAATACAAAAATGGCCTTTTGGACAACATTTCCGTTTAATCTACGATGCGAAATATCTGCTGCCGTCTAAACAACCCACAGTACAATTTTAAGAGGTGCTTTTGATTTGATCAAACATTCATACTTATGCAATACATATATGTTAATATAAAGATATGTATAAAAAAAAACCCCAATAACATTTGTGTATAAAATTCTGTATATACCTAAATATAAGTACCACAAATAAAAGAAAAAAACTAAATCGAACCATAATTGGTCACACAAGACTGACTCATCGTTATTTGATAGTAATAGGTGATCCATCGTATCGCCAATCATGCAGGGCTATAATCACAATAATCTTCGATAGATGCAGTTAGCATAAAAAACAAAGAGAGAAACTCAATACAAGCTACCTTATTAGAAAAAGTCTAGGCGATAATCTAAACAAAGAAAGTAACAACAGCATTTATGAAAGTTCTATACCTAATATAGTCAATGATTGTAATATACACAATTAACTAAATAATTAAAATATTATTAAACTATATTAATTGATTTACTTTTTTTTTTTTTACAAATGTAATTCTAATTCTAATAATAGTCGAAGCAGAAATTACTAAAATGTCAAGACCAATAAAAAAAAAAAAATACCGCATGTTAACCAATTTAAGGAACAGTATGTTACACAGCCAAATTAATTTGAATTAATTTGAATCTTTTGAAAATGTATATATTTTATACTTAAACTCAAGTCTCTCAATCCAACTGAGGAATTTAGTGTTTCCAATACATTAGTTAATAAACACTTCATTATAAAATATATTAATATTATTATAAAAATGAAACAATAATTTTTTCCAATATGGTTCACCGTTTTTGTATTCATTGGATTTTAAATATATTTGAATATGCAAATATTATAATTATGTAGATATTACAACAAAAAATTATCAAAAAAAAAAAAAAATAATAATAATAATAATAAATAATAGGTAATTTATAATTATTTAGTTTTGCACGTTTAAATTGTAATACGAGTATATCCATATATAAGAATTTCGATACAGGAGTGTAGCAATATTGCATATAATGTACGCCGTATTATGTATATATAATTTTAATACCAAATTATAATAGTTATTTAAATGAAGTAAGAATAAACATTAAATTATTAATATGAATTTTCATCAATTCACTTTAGGGTATATAAATTTTTAAATTTCCCGATTACGATGCATTTTATCAAAATAATAAATCATGTAATACAGTGTAAAAAAAATGTATGTTTACTTAATCATTAATAATATGAATTTAAATTATAGACTTAATTTTTATACTTTTCCGAAACCTCAAATAAATGTACATTAAAAATGAAGAACAATTCAAATTGTATAATGTGAATAAGTCAGAAATGCAAAATTTACTGATTTACAAATTATATTATATAATACAAAATGCTAATAAATACTAAAAATAATGTTGAATTTATATATAATAATTTATATTTATATCATAACTTCTCATAATAAAGAACTAATAAAACTGGCAAATAATAAAACCAATATTAAAAATATTAAAAATTATTAATTAGAAGATAGTTAATTGTATTTGATATAAAATGTCTTAATTAGGAAAAAAGATGCATTTCCAACCTTATTATCAACTCATATTCTTAATTTATTTCAACAAGCTTATTAGTTTATAACAACGGAAAAACAAAATTAATATTTTTAGTGACATTTTAAATCATATCATATCATTGTTTTGAAATATATGAATTATTTTACCCTAATTTCCAAGACCGCCTAGTTTTATTGGTTTTGATATATTTAATGAAAAAAAAATATCAGAGTACCAACAGGGATCTATTTGCCTTATGTTTAATTGATTATTTTATATACCTCATTGTGTATATTTGTGTATACATGTATGTGGGGTGTCGGTGTCATTATAAATGGATGTTGCATCATAAGTTCAAATGAGTTTATGTATTTAAATATAGTTAAAGTTATCTACTTGAGCTAGTAGCGCTTTGTAGCACGATATTGTATTTAAAAAAAATAAAATTAAATATATCTATTTGTAAATAGTATCACGAAATTACAAAAATATATGGTTTATAAAATGCTTTTGAAAGCAATCATGCATAAGTAATTCACGAATAAAATGGGTTTTTATCTCAATAATTGTTTGTATGTCTATCTACATTTTTGTGACATCAAATCCTTTTTAGATCATTTCAGCATATTTACTATGGTGTATAACCATATTACTTCAACAAATCTGTTAATTAAAATAAATTAATTTTTTTCATAAAAGTTAGAAGCAGTTATGAAAAATAATATTGATTGGAGAACTGAATGAGTGCACGTAAGAGGGATACAAATCGTAGTGTTAATTTTGTAATGTTTTTCAGGTAATATGATAACGAGTGCGTACAAAGACTGGTTATGATAAATTATTTTGTTAGTTTTTGTTACTTTTAGTGTTCTACAGGCATTTTTTTTTTTTTAATTTTAGGTTAGCTAATTTTTATCATAATGATTGAAATATGTATTCTTCATTTCCTATAATTTAAAAACTCAGTTATAAATTGTAATTGTATCTTTTTTATCGAATTCATATAACTCATTGACTAATGAAAAAAATATACATCGATGTATTATCGACACATAATATATTAAAAATAAATTATCGATGTACGTTAATAATTTCTGTTGAATAAATTAAATATTCATATTATTATTCTCTTACGTTTAAAACGTAAATGGTGCAGAAATATTTTAAAATAGTTTAATAATGAAATTAATATATATATATAAAATCAAATGTTTAATTTAATAATCTTCCAAAATTTAAGTATCATCATTGGGTGGCTTCTTTCTTCACCGTTCTTTATCATATCCGCTACTCTTATCATGTATACTAATTATATTTACAGATATAGATTAAAAATTTCCTCTTGAAATAAAATATATACATATATATATTACATTAAAATACTTAAAAATATAATTAAACTTATAAATATGTATTTGTTATCGATTTTTGATTATATGTTAGTTTTTATTTTTAATATAATACTTTCAATTTTTTCATAAAAATAATATATTGCTATTGCTGTTCGTTGTTAAAATATATTAGTTAAAAATTATGTACCTTAACTGCTTCTCTCATGGGATTGGCTAATTTTTTATTTTAGTGATAAGGTAAAGTAATTCAGTTACGTTCTAAAAGGCGATGAAATATAGATACTTGCAATGCAGTTAATTCTGATTATTGAAGATTAAAATGAAAATCTGTGGTATTATGTCCTAAACATGCATCGTAGTTAACAATTTAAAATATATCCAATAGAAAACTTAACTTTTGCATCGTAAATTGAAAATAAATGCAAATGACGATTACAATTTAATAAACTAATGATATGCTTATCGGTAATAATTTTATACATTCATGTGTTTTTAGACCACAAAAACGAATACACTATTTTTATGGTTACTTTATAAATATTCAAGTGGCTCTCTCTTAATAATTTATTAAGAACGCAAATAAAATGTTCCATTTTGTATTCTCTTTGAAGTATTTCTCGGTCGTTGTGAGTAACCAAGGATACAAAATATAAATTTACAATGTTGTTTCACAAGACGTAGACAATACATTTTTGATAGTTAAGCGTATAATTTAAAATAGCTTATAAATTATAAAAATACATAATTTTCTATTACCATAGAAGATGTCTGGAGACCATTTGAAGAGCAATCAAATTCACCGGAACGCTTTGGTGAATTATGGTTACACTAAACGTATTGGCCACGGAGGGTTCGGAATGATTTTGATGTGTGTAGGTCTGCTCGGCATCACAACCGGATGGCGATCAAGCTTATCGAAAAATATTCGTACGGAATAACAAAGGATACCGGCTCGCAGCGGTCGATCAGCAATGAGAAGCAGTTCGCTGATATGTTCATACATCAATGTATATCACGAGATTATCGAAACATCAAAAAGGTGGAAACAGTTACTCTGATTAGCGTTCATATCGTCCGATTTATAAACGCTCCTATTTGAATTCGTGTTCGGGCCTAAACTTATTATTCGTTTTTCCGCGTCGGCTGACGCTAACTAACATGTACCCACGACAAACGTTTCTCCAACTACCTTATTGACCGAGCCTTAATTTTTGTCACTAAATACCACGCGACTGGCTGCTACCGTACATGATTATGGATTACTACTCGGACGGCACATTGTTGAACCACTACGAGGTGGAACGCACGGCCGAGCCGGTGGCGTACGGGTGGTTCGCGCATTTGTGCTCGGCGCTCGGGTTCGTGCACGCGCGCGGTTTCGCGCACCGGGATATCAAGATGGATAACGTGTTGCTGGACCGGCAACGACGCATTCGACTGGCTGAATTCGGGTTGTTGCGTGTCCCCGTCAAGAGGCCACGGTCTTGTCCCGTCCGGTCAACAATCAGTCTACACTTGCGGCATCCCGAAGTACATGTCGCCGGAATTGCTGGCCAGCGTCCCGTACCACGGGCAGTTGGTCGACGTGTGAGCCACCGGCGTGCTGCTCTACTGCTTGGTCACCGGGTCGTTCCCGTTTCCGTCAGTGGACTGCTGCATCAAACACTCGAACGACGACTACGAACGGGTAAGTTCCAGCCGTGTACGCAACGACCACGCGATTACATGCAACGACTTACAGCTGCGACCGCCGACCTAGCCTTGGGCGGAAGGAGACCTTTTGCGCAATAGTTTGTTTTTGTTTTTCGGTCGGATAACGAAGACCGTGAGAGGGATTTGGTTCTACGTTGAACGAAATGGGGTTACATGGGATACGGTAAGCACGAAAAATCTATGCGAATGATCCCAGAGAAAGTAAACGAGAGTAGGGCAAAGGATAAAAAAAAAATCTACAACGGTTGTGGTCACATCAAACTATGAAGAGACGTTATTATAATTTTATTGGTGCTTTTTTGCTACCGGATTTTAAAAACCTTCTTTTGAGAACTATGTTTGCTTCCTAGCCCAGAAGTATATGAAAACATTGTATTAGAATTTGACGCTCAACTGTTAGCTCTTTGGTGTTTGTTTAGGAATTTAATTAGAATTATTCAACAATTTATATTTTATGGGTTATTGTATATGTGTTTAAAGGCTTTAGTTTAACGTCAAGCTAAAATTCTAATACCAAACTAAACACAACGGATAACAGGTATTGAATAGTTATAGAAAAGGATACCGTTTTGATTTAAATGAATGACAACGACTATTCGTTGAATGCCAATCGATTTTTTGGCAAAATTTTTGTAAACGAGGAAGAGAGAAAAGAAATCAAACATCTTAAAAACATACATAAATGATCCGAGGTGCACAGAACATAAAAAAGAAGTTTTAATTTAATGGATTCAATTTTAAAAAAATGAGGTACTAAAATATTTTCATATTTATATAAAATTTGAAAAATGTGTTATGTTGTGTGCACTTTAAGTAGCTTCATATCAGATCATTCCCAAATAAATAGCAATAAATACGAACGTTAAAATAAATAAAATGTATTTAATCATTAATTAATTAACAATTTACTTTGAACAAATATCATTCATATTAAATTGCTTTATAAATATACAATTGGTTTATTGAAAATCATGCAGTTTGAGTGTTTTTGAGAATATAATTTTCTATTAAATAAAACAATAACTTTGAGCTTATACTTGTTGGACGTTTGTTAGACTACATCGTGCGAAATTAGATATTTTATCATGTTTACGATTCATTAAACCCATAGCGCAACGTGTGCCATAACAAGAAAAGCGTTGATACGTAAAATGAAATGCAATTTAAACCGACTGTAAGAGCCATATAGTATATTTATGTATATAAACTATAATTTAAGATTTGACCTTAATGAATAATTAATCTAATTATCAAATGGTGTAAATAATTTCACTATATTTTGACCTTAAAATCTATTGAATAAGTATATTAAATAAATAATAAAACTAAAACATATAGTAAGAGATTCAATAACACTATCCTATTGAAAACTTATAAAGAATGGATTTAATAAAGCTTTGAAATTTGTAATAATAAAATAAAATCTTTTGCTGTAATGTGCGAACAAAGGCAAATTAAAAAAAATAAAATAAAAATAAAATCTTATAGTATTAAAATTGAGAATCGAAACGTAATTTAACGTATTTTATGCATTTTACGTTATTTAATGTAATTAATATTTTTACTGTCATATTTTAAAAACAAGCTAGCATAATAACATACATAAAATAAACATTAAAATCATAAAAATATATTGTTTTATTAAAAATAAAATAAAACTTTTCACAAAAACAAAAACATTAAATATAATTTTAACGAATCAACAACTTTGAGTACTGTATAAATTACATTTTATAGTTTAAAAATATAAATTTCAATCAAATTTATTTTACGTTCAATTCAAATTCTAGTTAAGATTCTGAGTAAAACAAAAAATGTATTAGTTTTACTATTATGAATTAATTTTTTTTCTCTATGTCCACAATTTTGACTACGAGAATAAATTCATTCATCCTAATCATAAAAGGTTTCTAATAGAAAATGATGTCTGGTTGGCACTATAAATGACTCAAAGTGTAGTTATTACGAAAATTACAAAACAAGGCAACTGTGATCAAATTACTGACTCAACACCGCTCAGCATTTTGTCACACACGATTCCATTATTCTAGATTGAGTACTTATATTAGTATTTTATAGATACTTTATAATTTTCAAAGTATTTTAATAAGTACTTGAAATGTTTGATTAAAAATTAATCTTATTTTATTGAGAAATTTATTTTTACTAAAACCAATATCAAACATTTTTAGAACTATAAGCTAATTTACTGATCTCTTACTCGGAATCGTTTATTCTAAAACATTATTTTCAAGTTTAAGACTAAAATAGTATTATCATTTATCCATCGTTTTTTTCTCATCTAATCGTTTAGTTTAACACATATTTTTTGTTTTTTGTTTTTTGTTTTTTGTTTTTTGTTAATTTATTATAAATAAGATAATAATAACATAATAATTAATAAAAATATTTTGTCTTTATTTAAAATAAATAAATATCAATCAGATATAACAACAGCATAATATAGACTCAGAAAACATAAAAAAATAAATAGAATCTATGATCCAACCTGACCAATAACGTAGTCCACGGGTATATGTTGTATTTTATATCTTATTTTTTATAATACCAATATAAAATAAATCTTGGCCGATTTACTATCATACTGAATAAACGTTTATACTTAAGAAGTTAAGTTTAAGTAAATTTTCTGAAAATCCAATAATGTCTAACTACTATAGACCAAATAAAATTATTATTATGTTTATATGAAATGTAGGTCGTCCTATTGATATTACAAATTTACAAATAATTAAACGATGTTTCTTAAAGAATAATCAAATAAAATGTAATAGCTAATTGATCTGGAACATATTCCATAAGACAATATTCGTGGTGCAATACCATGCGCGGAGAAGAAAAATGCGAGTAATCGTGTGGAGATTGGACAAAATATACTTTTGAAATAATAAACAAATCGAGAGTGCGCTTAATAAACACTTCGTGTTATGTAAGCACGTTTTATTGCCGATAAAAACGCTGCAAGCGACGATGATGGACGCGATATTACATAAAAACGTGGCATACGTTTGGAGTCTGGAAACGAACACGACTTGGTCGGAAACCGCGGCGCACCGACCGATCGCTACACGTCTGAAACAGGTGTACGCAGAGAAAACACGCACAGTATTGCTTCAATCGCCGACTCTATACGTAGTCGTTGACAATTTCCGGAAAGGGATTCTGATAATCCACAAATTTTTTGGGCAATCCTTCCCCCCCATACGATTCTGAAATGACCCGACGACGACAACAGTTCTATACTGCGATCAATAACGTCGGCAGCTGAGACGGTTGTAACACCGGCTACGATAGTTAATAATTTCGATAATTCGAAGTCGACATTTCCCATACACGTTTAGTACTTATATATAACATAATAACACATTATTATAACTTATAATGTACTCAACGTAACGGTATAACCAAGTGCGCGTGAAGTCAATATTACATACATTTCAGTGAACTGGTCGTATAGTTCCGGATGTATTATATTTTGTGCGCTTTCCGTCATTGCCAATGGAATAATATTATATTATGCTCACGTCGCGTTCACAGCTCACGGTATTAATCATAACAATTATGTGAATGTGTGTGTGTATGTAATAATATTAAATTGTATATAATATTTACTGCAATGTAGTGACACTCACCCTCTATGACTGCAATCAGTGTACTCGAAATGATATTTAAAACGTAGTAATAGTTTATAATATATTTCGTAAAATTATATGATTTAGAAAATAATACAATTTTATAATATCAACCTTATTTGTGGATAGGAACACATAATTATTTTATATTTATTTGTTGTAATATTGTTTTCAAATATTTTCCTTTTTACATTTTGAAGCAAAATATTTTACATTGACTTAATTTATTTACATAAACCTATTAAACTATTAAATGTAATATTAAACCTACACAAATACTTATTTATATGTATTTTTAGTTAAAATAATGGGTAGATAAAAGCACTAAAATATTATGGAATATCTCTACCAATCTAGTTCATCTATACTTGAAGTTTTTACATGTTACTTTTATAAAAAAAAAGTAAAATTTAAAAAATATGCAAAAAAAATTAAATCTGCATATTTATAACATATTTATAAAAATATATTATTTTCAAAAATTTTTCGTTTTATTATTTAAATTACTTTTAAACGCTATAAAAAATTCCACATAGTTAATAGTATAATACTGTAAATCATATAAATTATATTTTGGTCAAAAAGAGAACTGTATTTTTGTTTCCAACTATTTTGCATCCATGAAGAAATTTTAATAAAATCTATATAAAAATTTATAAAATAATCAAAATATTAAATTTTAAAAATGTGCATCTTCGATAAGAGAAAATTGAATTTAAGTTTTGTCTAAATAACGAGTAATATTCATATCAATATTTGGTTTTATCTGAAAATCCTGTTAGCTTCACTAATGGTACAAATGTTTAAGATCATTCTAAAATCAATGAAGGTATATAGGTATATAAATATTCCACGTAAATCATTTTTATTTACCGCATAATACAAAACCAAATGTTTCTTGGTTTTAAAATTATTTATCATAATATATCGAAATCTTTAGTAAACCGAACTATGACTAAAATTTCTTGAAACATCAGATTATTCTAAATTTTTTTAAACAAGTACATATTTCAACTGTGCTCCATCGTATTACGGTAGTATATGTAGTTATCCTAAAGCTTTCTTACATCCTGTACAATTGCAGGTAAAGCATTTCTCTCATTTTATATGGGGCTAAAAAATAGCATTTAAATCATTGGCTCAATCAAAAAATAAACCGAGAGTACAAATGAAAATTATAGGTAACCAACATTTTGAAAACGAAATGTGTTTCAATATGACTACCATATTACGTTACGCATATTTTTGCCTGAATCGTTAGTAATGTTTTCGAATATATATGTATTTAAATGAATTGCCCCGTGTATGTAAAAGAATAACTTAAGAACGGTTACTTTTAGACGGTATTCTAATACTTTTCTTTCCTTTTTTCGTGAAAAAGTTAGCCTACAACCTTCTTTAAGGTATAATCTATTTCTATACCAAATTTGATCAAAATCAATCAAGTTGTTTCTGAGTCCATCGAACACTAACCACCTAACTAGTCACACATTATATTATATTTACAAATATTCATATTATTCAGTAATTTTTCTAAAAATGATTTTTCATGTACACCATGTTCAAACAATAATGAATACAACAAACAAAAAAATCAGTTGAATCGGTCAAGCCGTTCTCAAGTATTCAATTATTTCTCTTACATACTTGGGGGAAATTGATTTATATATATATATATAGATATATACAAATTGTATATACATAAATGAATAAATTACACCGACACAAAAACTAGCAGTAGACCGAGACGGCTGATGTCATGAGCAGAAAACGATTCCATATTTGGGAAGGTTTATAATTAGTACGATATATACTGCAGCATACTCGTATGATACACCATAAAACCGTATAATATTTATACAACAATGTATGTGTCGCACCCGTTTTTCATTAAAAACAAAGTGCACACGTCTTCGCTCGAGGCAAGGACGGTGAGGACAATCGGAAACAATACGACGCAATAACTCTGCAGAAAACGGCACGACGTGTTAAAACAGAAAACGAGCAAACCTCGTAATAGTTAGCGACGAAACTATGAATTGCTGTGCAAATCGACATTATAAATCAAATACAAGTCTATATAATAACCGTTCGCTACTACCAAGGTACAATTGAATTTACTAAAAGTATAACAACATTTATTATCCGATAGGAAGGGGATCGGTAGCTCGTATGATTATAGATTCTATGACATTTTTCAAACGAGTAGATATTTCGCTAGGAACAGATGGAGTCATTTCGGTGAGCAGAATAATGTAACGTTCATAATGTTTTAAAATATAAACTAACGAAATAATTAGAACACGTCAAGTTCCGAGTTATTATAATTATTATTATTTTAACGGAAAGGATAAAAACGCTATATGCAGTCCCCGCAGTATAGAATTTAATACTTTGTACACGTCAAATACAACCCATCCGTCTGACGTTAATATTATTTTTTTCACTGGTGTTTATTATTTTTCAATTAACGTTAAACTTTGGGTAAACGGCAAAAATATTATTAAACCAGATTTAGTCGGAGGAAAACAAAAAAACGAACGTCCGTTATAATAATGTTACTAAATCGTCCAACTTAATAAAAATCTCCAAATTTCAACAATATTTTCACGAAAATTATGAAAGTTTTGATACACTTCATATTTTTATTATGTAATGCAGTATTTTTCATTTTATTATTCATTAATTTATTTTTTTGATTTCCAAAATAAATATGTTGAAAACGAAGTAGTATATTTATATAAAGAAACGCACAACACCATTAACAGTAATATTCGATAGGTATATTGCAGAAAAATGTTATGTAATTAATGTCTAATTAAAAACTTGATTTAACTAACGGAATTTTTTTAACAGCTTTAAAAGTTTATTTCAAGTATATAAAAGTTTTTTAATCCTATACCGAAAAGATGTGTAACTCGTTTGTCCACATCAGTAATTACAGTAACATTTTACACATATTTTCAACAATTTTACCGATTTTTACCAACCAAGAAGCACAGTGATACAATATTATTCTACTTTAATTCGTAGTATGAAATACGAGTGTATGATTTGAAGATAAATTACTTAAGTGAGATTAAAAAAAATGTATGAATTTCTCATGATATAAGCTTTACTGATAAATACTCTCACGTCATTTTCTATTTCATTATTAATTTTATAGTAGATTATTCAAAATTTCTTCTATACTCCATTATGTATTACTTTACATAACAAAAAAAAACTACACATAAACACACTTATTATGTCTCATAAACTTCTAACCCTCATTATAGTGGTACATTCTTGAATATTTCAATTAAAATTTAAATACTATTGGTTCACAGTATTAAATTACGATATCAAACACTACTGATTATTAACATTCTATTACTCGATATACTTATTCAATTTACAATTTATAGAAACGATTTCTGGACGTAATTTAGCTATCATAACTTTATTATTCAAAACACACATAATATACCGTCTTTAAGGTGCATTCAAACCAGCTAAATCCACAAGTGTCCAGTGCATATAATATGATTACCGCAAGTTTCGGATCGTTTCGGAAGTGTATAATATCTAATTTTAGTACCTGAATTTTGACATACGGAGGTTTATATTAAACGTAAATGTATAAGCAGAATAATGGCAAAAAATGATATTCTGTAAAATTAAAAAAAAATTCATAATTTTACTTCACACATAAACCCAATTGTAATTTCAATAATAACTTTTATTCTTCGGATTCTTTAAGTGGGAATTATGGGAAAATACAATATAATTATATTTATCTAATTTTATACCGAAATATATTCATTTGTGTTCAAAAATATTTTAAGTTTTTATCTGGCTAAAGGTATAACTCGATTGTGTCAATCAAAATTCATAAATCATAATAAAACAAAAGTTTATTAAAAATAATTGGCTTTTAACTAATTTGGCTGTGATTTTCATTCAAAGTTGTAAATAAGTATATTTATTCGTTGTACAATTATGTAACACTTTAAATGCATTAGATTATACATAAAGGATGCAAGTTAAATTACCTAGAAATTTTCAATATTTCAAATTAACTTTTAAATAATGATATTATTAGGACAGATTTTTATTGAACCTCAAATACACTATAAATTCTATATTAACATAATTTAAGTTTAGATGGTTAATATTTACTTTTTATACATTTAAGGGATGAAAATAATTATCAAAAATTTCATTACTACAAATCATGCATATTTTTAATATATTTGATAAAAACTTTAATGTCAAAACACATTTTTATCAGGATGTATATTCATCAAGTTTGTATATTGTATTTTTTCAATAAGGAAATAGAATATAAAATATTAAAACTATGCCCTTATGTATGTCGCTTATACTAAAGAAATTCAATTATTATAATGAATATCAAAGCTTAAGTTCATCCCTAAATGGGATGATACCTTTGATAAGTAATTTTTGTATCGTAATAACTAATAAATATTATCTATTACATCATGGTATCTGAATCGTGTCAATTTTCAGAAATAAATAGGTTGAATGTATTGGTTATGTAAAGTATTTCAAATAATACCTCATAGTAAGTGTAGATCTTTATAACCCAAAAAATATTATAAATTTAAATTATATTTTTTATCATATACTGTTGTAATATTTTTATTTCCAAATACTTTAATTAAAATCAAAAATGTTCGATTACATGAAAATTTAAATAAAAAGGTTACTTTTCAATATAGTTATGTATTATAATACATAGATAGATTTTTAAGATTTTTAATTCGAAATCAACTGTATATTATATATATATATAATAACAGTCAAAATGCAGATCATATTTTTTTATATAAAGTGTTTATTTATATATTCATTTATGAATATTAAAAGTTTACTAATTTTTGTTTTATTATAATTTTTAGGCAATTTTTATTGAATATTGTATTTGAAATTCAACAAAACTGTTTTAAGTTTTTGCAGATCATTTATCTACAATAATTACAGATCTCAATAAATTATTGATCTTAGTTCAATGTATAAATATGAAAATTTAATATAATATCATCTATATTTAATTTTTAATAAGATTTATAAATCACGAAAAATCTTTCATCCAGGTTTTTAATTTTGGTAAATAATAGACTTAAAAAAATTTAAAAATATTATTATTTATGTATTGATAAAATATTTTTGGTAAGTCTTTACCAGATTCTCAAATTATAAAATCAAGATAAATATAAATTATTATTGGATGAAGTTTAAACATTATTTTCAACTTTTAAAAACATTGTTCCGATCATTTGTTCAAATATTACCTTAAAAAAATTTTTACAAATACAAAATCATAACTTTAATGTCAATGTAATTTTCGTTCATATTTGAATTTAAAAAAATATTTACTACAACTATGAATATTTATTTAAATGTTATTTAGTTCAATGATACTGTCAAAAATTTAAAAATTTTATTTTTAATTTAATTTAATTGTTTTTTTGTTGATAATATTTTAATGGTATTCAAGCAACACACATACGATTCTAATTATTTTTAATTAAAATATTTTTTTAAATTTATATGTATATAATAACTCATAAAGTGCTTTATTATTTTATGTACTTGATAGAACAATATTCTAAACAAATTTGATGATTTTATTGTTTGTATTAAAATAATAAAAACTTAATACTTTTACTTAGAATAGGTTCTAAAAATTATTAAGTATTCTCCGATTATTGACATCAAATGTAAACCGCTTAGTGTTTCAAATTAAATATTCTTCAACATAAAACCATTTAGAATAACAACTAAAATGATAATTTAAGGAATATTGAAACTGATTCATGATAAAAGTAAAATACTATTGTTTTCATCGTTAGCCTACAGGTATGTACACTGAAATGTGGTTGATAGAATATGGAAACGTACTGAAAGTTTTAAGCAGTATATAAATTATATTTGTCACATATAAATGTACAATATTCACTGTTTATAAATATGTGTTATATTCAAGATATGTTCTCAAAAAGAATTATTGCATTTGCTTTATGAAAAAAATTACTTTTTAACATGCCATACATGTATAATAGATTTATATCTACTCCATAAAAATTCACTTACATAGCTATTAAAGGAATTATTTTATATAGGCACACCCTTAAAACCCATTGCTTACATTATGTTTTATACAGACATAAAAAAAAAAAAAAAAAAAAAACGCCGTTGAAAATAAATATATTTCTATACTTAAAATTCAACGAATAAAAATAGTCAAATAAAAATTTATTAAAACACAAAAAAAAAACTAAAATACTTATAATTTCCTTTTTTAAATAACAGGTGGGTCCAGAGTTTTAGTCCAGCAATCAATGCGTCACCCAAGCTTATAATTTAGGATTAGAATATACATAAAATATAGTGTGAAATAATAATAAAAAATTTGTATAAATATAAGACCCACAAAAACAATTTCACTTTTGAGATTATATTGATGCATTTTTTCAAGTAATATATTCACCAGTTAAGTTTTATTTTTTTGTTTTTTTAAGTAAATGCTTTTGATTTAACAATGTGTTTTAATTTGTAGGACATAAAAATTTCTATAGTAGTAAAAAAAGTTAATGCGTTTTTCAAAATGTAATAAAAACTCTCATAAAGATGTATTTGAAGCACATAACGATCAAAGTAAATTGTAAGGTTTATTTTAATACAAAAATAATTTATAAAAACGAGAAAAATATCAAATCAATTTATAGCAAAATTAAAATAATTTATCTTAAAGACATTTTGTATTTAATACATTCTAAAAAAAAATATTATTTGAAAAATATTATCTTTTTTCTTAAAGTGTCGAAAAAACTGGTATAAAAAGGATTTTTTGTAACCACCATTAACCACACTATTCTGCTAATACTGAAAAAACAAAAAGCAAATATGTTACACTTACAACATATTCATTATTTAGTGAACAGTTATCTTCACCAGCATTACTTTAATGACTATTCGAAAGAAATAATGTAGATAAAAATGTTTGAAGAGGGTTGAGACGATAGTCTTGAATGGACCGAAATCTTCTACAAAATAACTTTGAAGTATCTGAGACAGTTGACGCATAAAGGTCATTGTAGATGGATCCACAGGAGACATATGGAAGGACTTAGAGGATTTGTTGGAAAACTTTGTGAGATAGAAAAGTTTAGAATTTATATAAATTTAAGGATTTAGCAATGCCCTTGAGGTCTATTCTATACGACCAGATTGCTCTGATAAAGGATTTGCGTTTAAGTTAGGTTTTTGAGTACTTTCCTATGAACGGTTTAAAAATTAATTTTATTATTGATAAAGAAACATCATATGAAATATTGTTTGTCAGTATTGTTTAATATTAAATAAAATACTGAAATTGATTATATAATATTTTTTAGTCAATGGTATTACTAACAATACAAAATCAACCGAGTAACTTACATGAAAATAATAATCATATAAATCTGGTTGATTTATTAGCTGTCTTAGACTCTCTGATTTAAAAAAATTCAATGTGCTTGATTTAACTAATTATATACGAAACTTATGCAATATATAACATATAATATTGTGAAATTAATGTACTATATAGTGAATTCATTACAATACATGAATTTCCAACGTTTTAATATAACTGACCTACTTGCGTCGTTTCATTAATACGCTTAAATAAATCATCATAAATCTTCGATATTTAATGTAAGCAACTACTTTGTGAAACTTTTTTAATACTATATTTTTACATATCAATTTTAGATAATAAACAAAGTGATATTTATTTGAGTAGTAAATTTGCACTGAAATTCATATATTTTGCATTATTCATATTTGATTCATAAAGATTAAATTCACCTAATTTACCACTTTATACATACATATATATATATATATATATGTTCAATTAACATAGCAATGTTAATTATAAATATAATCGATATTTATCGAATAATTTTTTTATATTACGTATTATTACACAATACCCTACGACAAATTATGTTTTACCGTGAAAATATAATTGTGACAAATCTAGACTTTCATCCATCAAATATGTTTTATTTTCTAATATTATAGATTGCATAATGTTCTATAAACAGTTAAAATTTCAGCATTAGACCTTAGTTTCCTAACTCCTTTGTAACAATTTAAGAATTCATGACGTAATATGCTTTTTGTATCTCTATTATTCTTCTAGACCTCGTAGCGTGAGTTTTTAGTTATTTCTTTAATATTGTCACGTAGATACATCGAATAAGTGACTGTCTAAATAAATGCAATACCATTTGCTTTCGATTTGTAAATTACAGTAATATAAACGATTTACAAAATATTTGTTTTATTTATCCGAATACTATTTAGCTTACGATTACAAGGAAATGTATTTTTAATTATGTTTTTTAAAGCCATAGAAAACTTTTTTTATTAATATTGCACAAGTATAAGTAAACATTATAATATAACAATATGACGTTACAGTATTTTAAAAAATTTTGGTTCATAATTATCTTTTTCTGTGTTCTTTTGTTTCATACATCACGCACATACATCGCTACAACGTATCTTCATTACTTTGAACAAACCCACGCACGCATGATGGACTCGTTCGATCAAGCAGAATGATCTACACGCGTAAACCTCTAATGCGATGAAAATTGGATTTATTTCAATAGTCTTCAAAATTCTTCAACAACTGCAACGGGACTGTGACATTTCACTCGTGGCTATATTATGGTCGAAAACATGTGTGTAAATATACGAGTAACATTATATGGTCGAATATATATATATATATTTGTGTACTCACCGTTTTCCTAACCATGGATATACCCAATTTTCTATGCACCACCAGATCACACTAAGCCACTACCAACATTTTGCCGATAATCAACCCTCTCCTTCTCTCCCTCTCTTTATATCTTACCCTTTCCCTTTGTTTCAATTGCTCTGTTACTATGATTTCTCTCTCTCTCTCTTTCGCGCACACACGCACATACGTGTTTCAAAGAAATTTAACGTCAAACCCGTGTTCTGTAACGGATTAAACTGAAGAATCGAATTATATTCTAGGTATAGTGGCATCGTGCCCGAGGAGGAGCTTCAATATTCTAGTGATATATTTATAGCTTATACTACAACTGGGGCGTGAAACCCTATAAACCCATCACCTCCACTACACCGTCAGGACTACAGCAGATAAAAATGGTTTGTTGAATAGTATATACAAACATATATAATACATACGCATCGATCAATTCTCTGCCGATTAGCAAGTTTGCCAATGTTTTTGAAAATATGTAGAATTTATTGATGAATCTAAATTTACTAATAATAGTGTTACAAACAAACAAAATAATCGATATTGGTCTGATATAAATTCATTCTTGATGAATGAAACGAATTTTCAAAACGTTTTGGGAACAAACATCTGATATGGACTTTTAGGTGGCAAATTACTTGGTCCTTATTTTTATAACGACATATTGACTAGAATGAGATAACTCGACTTTTTTTCAAACCAGCCGACAATATTTTTAGCAGATATTCCATTAGACGTTAGTTAACATTTATTTTTCCATCAATATGGAGAATTTGCGCATGACGCAATAATCCTACGGGAATATGTAGAAAACATATTTAATCAAAAATGAATAATTACACGTGGGACAATGGCATGAACACTAAAGACCCCAGATCTGACTCCTTTAGATTTTTTTTTTTTTTTTTATGAGGACATCTGAATACAGTAATTTATTCTAATCCTCCAGATATTCTTCAGGAGCTAAAGAATAAAATAAGAATTGCATGTGCACAACTGACCACTGTACAAATTATTTCATCGACGCAAAGAAAAGTAGTGCGATGGTGTGAAGCATCTGTCACAAACAAAGGTAACAATTTTGAAAAGTTTATTTGTTAAATTGTTAAACTTAATAAAGCTAAAATAAACTGAGACTTCTAACAAAAGACATTTAGAGTCAAGATAATTTTGGTAGGAATAAAACCATAATGATAAGTTTATAATATCACCTTCAGGCTACAATTAAATTTGTTTTTCAGATTAATTAAATTTATAATAATATGTTTTAATTTGTTTAAAATTATTTCATGAATCAACCATAAATTTGCTCATGTACCATGTATAAGTAATTATTTGAATCAATAACTCTGCGTAAATAATGTAAATATTATGAGTATGAAAACAACGTAATTAATTTTTCAGAAAAAATATAAGAAACCACATGAATTATTGCAGTTATTGCTGTTGAAAGAAAAAATTAACACTCATTTAGTTAAAAGTTAACTCTTTCTCAATTCGTCAATTTTCAAGACAGAACAAAACTTTATAAGTCAAAATTGTTTAAAAAAAATGATTGTATTCTAAATATGAACTCGAAAATATTTTTCCAAAAATAAGTGTAAATCCAAGTTCTTTTATAGAAAAAAAAATCGAATAAAATATAAGGTTAGGTTAGATTAGGTTAATGGAAATATTTTGTGTTACCTTTATCGTTAAACACACTGTATATACGATTAAGTATACGTATAACAATAACTGAACTTTTGCTTGCACACACTCGTAATAAATATTAATCAATATAACCGTCCGTAGTTGGAAAACGCACTAATTTTGAGACGCGCACGTTGCTTTTGAAAAATAAAATGCATGTCTTCAATCCGCTCGCAGTCTTAGATTTGAAAAAAAAAAATCAGCGTACGCACATTCGCCACGAAATGCATACATGTGCTATATTAACTAAAGAAGATGGATTCGGTCGTATTGTATGGTATACTTGCTTGGATACGCATGCTCGACAACAGGAAATTACCAAACAAATTCTGACCAAGTATAATCCAATGTACCGCAAATGAACCTACAATACAGGCACTTACCGTTCTCCGGAGATTTCGACCATTCCGAATTATTTACGCATCTGTGCACAGATGAAATGCGGACGACTGATTAAAGATATGACTTGCATACGAAAGCGTTAATTATATATCGATCAGAATCGTAAGCATATAAAATAACAATATTATTATCACAAAATACAAACTAAAAATCGATCGCTATCGATTTTTTATAATTATTTCGTTGCGGATAAATAAAAATGTAAACTAGGACAAGAATACACGTATTTTCGTGGTTGATTCGTGATATGGACAGGTACGGACGCGTATTATCGAGTTCGCATAGATGCGAATAGCAAATAGATAAAGTTTTCACTCACAATTTGTATTTTTTCTAACTATAATTAGTACTGTTTACTATTTCTGTTTTAATAGTAGTTAAAATTTACAAAATAAGAATCATTACAAATTAAATTTATCAATATATTGTTTTAAAATATTTTACAATAAGTTGATTTTTGTAGTGTAACCACACTGATATTATTTTTGATAATAAATAATTATGCTGTAAAGTGTAAACGGTACCTTCATAAACTACATAGTAACATCACTAAAAGCAAATACTCAAAAGTTCGCATCTGAAAATAAATTATTAAATAATATATATAAAGATACAGTTCAACTTTGCTCGCAAAATAATACAATAATTCCTGAAATGATAAAACAAAAAGTGTCTTGTTTTTCGGATAATAATAAAACATAAACATTCCATCTGACAAAATAACACGAAATTAAGATAAATTTTTATGATGTAGCATTAGATGATATAAATAAACTAAATACCAGATTTTCTCAGGAAACATTTGGTATTATTTCAGCAGCCGATAATACTCTTCGACTGATTCCTACGGATAATGATATATAATTACTTCAATAAAAACTTAAATTAAATTCTGATTGCTTTAAAACAGAAATAAAATTACTAAAATAATTCCAGGTACTCCTGAAAAGACTTCTTCTGAATCTATAAATAATTGAATATAATGGTTACTTAAGTTGGATAGATTAAATAGATTTACATATTTTTTTTAATATTTTGAAAACATTTTTAGATATTCTAGTCACTAGCTATTTTAGTAAGAGATTATTCTTAAAACTTTTGTAAGTGAAGTCAAAGTTACGGAATACAATGAAACAGTATGGACTTGATTCTTTACTGATATTATTTGTAGAGAATGAACTATTGACTCAAATTTACTAAAATGATGTCATTGAAGAATTTAAAGTATAAGTTCTAGGGAAAATACATTTAGCATTGTAATATATAAATTAACTTTAGTGCCATGGTTATTTTTTTTTTTTTTTTTTATTAGGTCATTGCTATCATACAATTTTTTTTTATATCATTACATAATATGTATTAAATTAAATCAATTTCGTTTTTATTTCAATCTAATAAACTTACAAGACTGAAGAAAAAATGTTATAATTATAAAGTATGAATTATCTTTTCTTTAAGCTTAAATACATGTAAATTAATAACGTTAAGAAATACCTACCACTAAATCCCGCTCACACTTATAGGTTCATAATGTATTTTTGAAATAATAAACAAGTATTTCCAATTTATTATTGTTATTATAATTATTATAATTAAATTTATTATTAATAATATTTCATTATTTAATTTAATCTGATTCGCGTGAATTCCCTAGGTGCGCAAATGCTACGTACGCCAATAACTATAATCCACTGCCATACTCGTTTGACTTAATATTGCAGTATACATCATGGGAAATAAAAAAATTTTAAATTATAAACTTCTATCAAAAATGAACGTACAAGTTTTAAATTTAAAATTCATCGTGATTTTTTTGGAAGGCAATGAATAACTAAACAACTTTATAATAAATTAAAATATGCCCAATGTTCTATTTTAGTAAAAAATTTGAAAAAGCATGTTCACAGTTATTTTTATTGAATGAAAGTAGTATACTTCGGATTTCATTTATGTTTTCGATTCATTGAAATGTATAATTGTATATCAATATAGCAAATATCGGCACAAAATGTAAACCCAACGATAGTAAAGAATAAACATAAAAAAACTTGTATTCCTTATTCTTTGATTTTCCAACTAGTGTTTTTATTTTAAAAAATATAATTAAAATATTTTATTTTTAAGTAATATTTTTATTGATATACATAAAAAGATATATATATTTTTTTGTTTTATTTTACAACACATTTAAACTAAATATTTTTGTTCACATTCATTATTATAAAGTAATATTTGCTTAAATTATTTTATAGTGTAAACTACCATAGACAATTTAAAATGGAAAATTGAAATATACCACATGATTTTTAATATCAAACCAATAATGTATATAATAATGAATTTTATGTTATAGATTTTAAAAATTATAAACAGGATTTTAAATTCAAAAAATATTACTAAACAGTCGATTTCCTTCCAACATATTTATATTAAAATATCTGAAATTTATGTAATTAACTGACTAGATTATTTTAACCACACGTTTTATTTTATTGAATTAAATTACATTGAAATTTTATTAATCATACCAAATCTTATTAAATTATATATATTAAAAATTACAATAACATAAAATATTAATAGATTTATATTTTTTAGTGATTTTTTTTTTTTTTAGTGTGATCACGAAGATAACAAAACTAAGAAATAATTAAAATTTCATCGGTATTTTGTGAAATACCCTTCAAATTGAAGTAATATTGCGAAAGTTTCGTCACATTTTTGGATTAAATTTTAAAAATAAATTCTCTGAATTACTTTGTATTCGTCTATTTCACATTTCGTTTACTTTTTGTAAGACATGAAAAAAAAATTAAAACGGTAATATTTACAATTTAAAAAAAAAAAAATTTAAACGATGTACTCTTTTAAATATATAATAAAATTTTAAAAACTGAATTTAAATCTGAGTATATAAAAAAAAAAAGGTTAAAATAATCTATCCACTATAATGTGCTATAAAGAGTTAATTTAACAAGTTCAGCAATCTTGTGTAAAAAAAAATTCTATTACAGTACTTCAATTTATCGGCTTAAACTTTCTTGTATGTGTCGTCATATAACAATAAAAATATTTACTGTATTTTCAATTATCAATATCGGTTAATTTATATTGATATCGTATCGCGATATCAAAAAACGGTATATCGATATAATCAAAAGCACATTTCATAATTAGTCCATCCAAACGATTGAACTAGAGCCGTATTTAGGCTGATGTGATTTTACGTCACAAATTGATCTGAGAAAGTCATTGGTTTTCTACATTCAGACCACTGAAACTTGTATAGAAGCCATAGGATCGGCGTTAGGTGAATTGCGTCCCATTTCCATAAAACTAGGTGAATTGCGTCCCTTTTGTAATTTAATACTAGGTGAATTGCGTCCCTGTTATATTTTAACACTCGGTATGTAACAAATACATAAAACATACTAAGTTAATACATTAGTTGAAATATAATTTACAAATTAAATAAAAAAAATCCAATAAGTATATACAATACATTTTCATACTAAACATTAATAACATTTGTAGGTCAATTATTCAATTATTCGTCAATTATTTATGTAAAAAATAGTAAAATTATTATAAAAGTATATTAAACTGGTAAAAATTTAAATGAAACGGCTTTGACGTATTCAAATCTGGTCAGTAATTTATTATTATATTCAATCATTTTTTCTCCAATATAATTTTCTTTTTCGATAATTTGACGTGATTTTCTTTGTCCATTACTACGTATTTTTATATATGTTTCGGATTGAATATTTTTTATAACATCAATAAAATTGTAAATATTTGGATGACTAGAGATAAATAGATTATTTAATTTAGAGTGGAATGCCTCACAACTGTTGGTTGTCCGATTTGTTGTTGGTGTAAATTCAGCCCAGAATTATGGTGAAAAACTAGCATCTTTTGTAATGTAAGTTTTAAATATGTAATCTATGAATTTATTAATTTGTTCTGCAGTTATATCGCTTAGAATGAAATATTTTGTGTGTAACATTTCAAAAAGTATCGGGGACGCAATTCACCTATCTGTGTATTAACATTTTTTTTTGGGACGCAATTCACCGAACCCGATAGGATCCATGATCGCTTAGATTATACCTGTATCGTTTTATCGTGAGCAGGTAACAACACTAAGTGTCTTTTTGTGCCGTCGTTGGGCGATTTATTTATTCGAAGCTATTTATTGCACTACAAATACATACATTTATATTATTGTCCATATATTACTATACCAATATCAAAAATATGCAGTGTACCCGGATGAATCAGCAAAACCTGATAAAATGGTAATATTCCAGAATTTCAAATTTTTCCAGGAGTCCAATATTTTTAACTGTTGCACATACTTTTAAATAATATGAAATTAAATACAGCGTTTCTATACAATAATGTTAATCTTAAGCCAGAAATTACAGGTATTCAGCATTTCATTGTATTCTTTGTAGATTTTCTTCTTGGAATGAACAATACGTAATTTTCCTGTTTTTTTTTTTCCCCCCCACAAAATATGAATTGAATAATTTTAGTTTGGAAAAAGCCTTATTTATAGAAAACCAATAAATTTATTAAATATACCGTTTAGCTAAAATAAATATTATAAAAAAAAATATGCATGATTTTTACAATTCTTTAATTTACTTAACTAAATACAAAATGTACAATGAAGTAACGCATGTATAAAATTTTACATAAACTGCATCTCTACAGTACACATTAAATAAACTATGAACTATTCTCTCTTAGAAAAATAGAAAACCACTTTAAGTTTCATGGTTTTGGCGTCTCAGAAAATATTTAATTTTCTTTATGTATAAATCGTAAAAACAAAAATCATTTGTACCAACGAAATCTAAGCATCTATTTCCCGTTAATCATACGGAAAATAAAAATAAATGTTATCTTCACTTTCTACCTAAAATAATATAAATATATAAGTATTATATTTAATGCATTAAAATAAAAATATGAATCGCTGGCGTTTTGTAGTTTTAGGTATAGGACGTCATCGTCCACCGGACTCCATTCCTCTTTCAATCATCGACACCAGCACAACATACTTATAATAAGTTAGTTATTTTATATACTAAAAAATATTTACTAGAAATACTAAAAATATATAGCAAAACAACGTTTGCCGGGTTAGGCTAATATATATGCAGGTATCTATAAATGTCAGACACTTTTTGCAACATACCGTCGTTAAATAAAAGCACCCTAGATTCGGCTTTTACTGCCGCATTTTTTCTTTGTCTGTATACATTGTTCTTCGTCTATAACACATTAAAACCAACAAAATATAGATATGGGAAGTTAAATATGCTTACAAATTCCATCTTATTACTATTGCATTCACTATTTTTTCATATTAAATAATAGCTTAATTTTCCGACCTCGTTCAAAAGTTATTATACTATTTTAGTTCAGAATATTAATTATTTCGATGTGAAAAAAAAGTGTAGTTGAAAAAAAAAGAGTTGAAATATCTAAACATGTTTATTTTATAAGTATGTATATATGTATATGTATTAACTTACATTTACATCATTTGGTAAAATCAATATATTCGACAAAATAAAATACTTTCCATAATAAAAAATATATATATATGTATAATTCATCCTGAACCAAAAACTGCTTTAACTCTAAATCAAAAACTGTTTTGGCACTTAAAAATGTGATTTTCAAAAAATCCTGTCTTGTGAACATAAACATATACATTTGTATATTCCCTCAACATTTCAAACTAATTGATATTGTAGACTTGGCTTTACATTTATCAGTAATTGAGTGATATTTTATTAATTTAGTATTGGTACAAGTTGTACGTTTGCATTTTAACTAAAAGTCATCGATTGCAAGATAAGTTCAGTTATTTTTCTTTTCATAACATCAAGTAGGACGTACCGTGTAACCGAATTCGTCTAACGAATAGAGATTTTTTTTTTTTTTTTAATTATGTATTTAATTATAAATTCAGGCTAAAATTTTTAAGATAAACAATCAAATTGGTTTAACAATTGGCATAATAGATTTATGTTTTATTTTTGAAATATCCCTCCCTTAGCTCCTTTTCTGTTTTTATGTGTTTTTTTTTTTTTAATCATCCTCTCTTTCTATACCAAAGTATACGTTTTTATTATTTTCAGACTACTATATAATATTACTTATAATTAAAAAATATAAACCAATTTTAATTCCTTATTTCTTTCTCTCCACAACCCTCTTTGTCTCACTCTTCTACCTATTTAATAGACTTTTGTTAATTTAGTGTAGATAGGTAATTAATGTTAAAATTAACTTAATGTTCATTAACAAATTTAATATACATGCTAATGCCTTAGCTCATTTACTTCTAAACCGTAATTTTTTTTTATACATTTTAATGTAGATACCGCTTAGAAAAATGGGAGAAAATAGAATAAATTAGTTACTAAAATCAAATGAAAAATACATATAAAACTGATTATTATAAATTACTATTATAAAGATTTTATATTTTAAAATATTAAATTTAACTGTAAGAAATATGTGAACAGAACAATAATATAACTTTCTTATAATATAAAAAACATAAGATATTATGTTTAATTTTAAAATAGTAATAGATTTTAATATTTATACAGTTTTCATCTATTTATGTACTTACCTAATTAAAAAATGTTTATTATTTATTATTATATGTTTTTATATTTAAATAATTTCTACTATTATGTTTACTGGTTGTTTATACAAAGTTATCCTGTACACGCATGTGAGTGACATATTTATATATTTTTTTAGTCATGATGTCACCGTAAATAATAAATATCTATTGAATATTTTAATTAAAAATAAATTTATTTTTAAAATAATTGACCTATACATTTTCCAAAATACCTAAAAAATATAATTCTCGACAGTTGTAAAAATTATTACATACCCTTATCTAACTACACAATTATTAATTGCATCAATCTATTTAAATTGTTATTTTAATCAACATAATATTCTACATTGTCTTATTTTATGTTTAAAATAATTCTCCCAAAGTTTTTACCATCAACGACATAGACATAAAATTACATAATTTGACCATAGTAAATATTACTTTTTAAATTATATTTCTTAAGTAAATTTATAACACGGGTATTAGGAAGTGTTACACATGATAAATTATACATTGCGTTTATAAATACAAATTACTTACATAATATATCCGAATATATTATACTCGTGGCAGGTCTGAGTACATTTATACGTAGAATAGTTGTAGTACATCGATTTTAGTTATAAGTTTGTTCTCAAAAAGTCATCTATTTAGTCAAAATGAGCGTCATTCCTACAATACATATTTCCATACACACTTTTTGATGATGATGAAGTGTTATTCCTTGCCGAACAAACAAAACGTAGAAGCCCATTGAATATAATAATAAAAAAAAGCTACAACAAAGGTAATTTTGGTGTAGGAATACTACGCATATTGAAAGGTGTACAAAATATACAGTTTATAAATATATATATATATACAAGTAATTCAAATTTGTTGTTAAAACTAAAAAGTTTTAAGGATTTCTCATTCAATTTTAATGTGTTTGAAAATTACTTTTACCACAATAGCTAATTAAAAGAATAAAACCATATTGAGCTTCCAAAAAGTTATTATAGTTTCACTAACCTCTGCTGTAAAAAATAATTTAAGAGATTTAGTCTTTATATTTATGCTTACATTGTACATATATTTATTAATTACTTTATTAAACTTTATTAAAATCATCGTGATGTGCACTACTTTTTATTGAGGAATTTGTTTCGGTTCATTTCTAGATAAGACATTTTCCCACACTGATCAAATATCGTGAACAGACTATCCATGTAACAAATACTTTATAGTACACATATAATATTATCAAATTTTATTCGAAATGTGAGAGTTTTCTATGATTTTCACGTAAAATACGTAATACGTATACGCATTACGTAATATTTAATCAAAACTTACCAGCTTATTATTAAAATATTTATAATTAGACATTAAGTCTATTGTTAGTATGATAATAAGTGCCAACATTGTTATAATGTCGTAAAGATAAAAGCAATAAATAAAAAAAAATATTCAATAAAATAAGAATATAAAACCCGAATATGAGTTAAACTTGAGCAAGCAATGTTATGTATTTTAAGTCATTATAATACATGTTATGTATTATAATAAGTTTTATTTTTACTATTTATAAAGAAATTCAAAGTCTTAAGCTTATGTTTATTTTACAACAACAGAAAAATGTCGATCACTTACGTACTTAGTAGTTTATATAATAAGATGGATAATTTTCATTTAACACGATTATTCGACACTCATCTAAATTATAGTAAACAAAAAACTGCATATATATTTATACTAATATCTGTAATACATTAGTTTTATCAATAATAGATACATTAATTACAGAGTAAAAATAATACAGATATCGAAAAACAATCGAGAAAGATACTATTAATATTATAGAATAAATAATTTGATTTTCCTGAACTTAAGTTAGTAAATTATGTTCAATCATAAAACATAATAAAATGACAATATAAATAAGAAAAATCAGTGTTTTTATATTTTTTATTCATAAACTAAACAAATAGTACGATAACGTTCCACGGATTTATCAAATCTCAAATCCTATTTCTTTTGTGTCAGAAGGGATATTTTCAAGAGTACTGTAAGTTATAAGAATAATATTTTTAATAATTTGATTTATGTGACTTTTCAACTCTACTGTAATTATTTTTACACCTACCTTACTATTGGCGATTATAAATCATCACGGAGAGAATCATTTGTTATGTACCTTGTAGCATTTTTAATGAGTCTCAAGGTGATAACCCAGAAGACTTTTCTAAGACGGATATATTTCATAGACATAATAAGTAAAATTTTCCAGAAATGTATGGTAGTATTAATATTAATTACACAGTGAATAACAATTCAAATGCACCGAAGTATCTTAGAAAATCCGTGATAGTATAATTTAGTTGAAATTGAGAGTGATTATTTCAAAATACTTTAATTCGTTAAGTTTATTTATGAGTGAAGATTATTTGCATTTTCTAAAATTATTTATCTTCACTAATGGACACGATGGTATAAACTTATTATTTCCGAAATATTATGATTAATCAAAAATTGGCTTGATTTTAAATCACTAAAAATTATTATAAGCTATTTATAAAAGTATACATAATTATTTTACTGTTCATAATTATTACTTTTTAGATGACATTTTCAACATTTAATAAGAATAAAATAACATATTCGACTTTTGATTATATCCAGGCTGAATGAGATTTCCTGAAGAAGGTGAGATTGTTGAGGATTATAATTTTATTGAACATATAGTATAATTTGATTGTATTCGATTTAATAGAATAGAATCAAATAAATATATAGATACGGTTGAAATTTTGTATGAAATCGTACGATTCAATATATATAACCATAACCTAAAATATAATATTACGGTATTTTGTGTACGCACGATTATATCTTGATCTCAAAATTAATTAAATAATAATAATACATTATTAAAAAAGTAGTGCAGCGAAAAAAATTATGGAAATCAGGTTAAGCCAATTAATGTAAAATACTTGTGACATACACTCGTAATAATGATCTAAGTTCAAAATATCAATAAAAATTAGGAATTTTATCATCTCCGGATGAATAATCATGTATAAATACCATTTGTTATTACCGTCGCAAGAGTTAATGATAAACAAAATTAAATTTGATGAAACGTACATTTCTTCGATGGTCACGTCTAGAAATTTCATTCAAGTTCTGTTCATTCTTCTTTGATTTTCGCTCTAATATAATTATTTATAAAATTAATTTAATTTAAATTATTTGTACATCTGAAATTATCACCACTCACCGTAAATTATTATAAAACGGATAGTAAAATTATCATTGAAACTCGATTTATCTGTAAACGATGTACCAAATTAAATATAATCAAGTATCAACTAATTTTTTTAAACATTTTTTTTTTCATTTTTTCCGATTAATTAATAACGTATTCGCGTTAAATGCACATAAAAAAAAAAAAAAATATTTCATTCATTTTATGTAATTGAATATTTTGTTTCCCAGATGATTCACTTTTTTAATTCATTATGAATTCAACGCAAGTAATTTTCTTTCCTAAAAATATTCAAATAATTTGCCTAATAAACTTTAAAACTACTTTAAATAAATTTAATGTATAAGTCTTTTTGGTTATTTACGTTTTTTATCTTCTAGGTTCGATCCATTCTATTTAAGTTGATAAACGCTTAAGTATTCATTTTATGAACGGTATTTATTTAGTTTTAATAACTTTAACTTTTAACCATTGGTATTAAATTTATAATAATGGATCAATATTCTACATTTTATTTTCTTTAAACAAAATTAGATACTATGAATGTACAAACCTATTAAACATAAATAATTGCTGAATAAAAATGAACGCATACTTGGCAATCTTTGTTATCAACCCAATGGTTGAGTCTACAATAGCTGAAATATAACTTTTAAATACTGTTTATTTTTATCCATCATATTACAATAAAACAATTGTGCTATGCATTAAAATGAAGCCATTCAACAAATTATAATAATAATTAATGGAAGTAACTAAGAATAGATAATCATCAATTTTCAACTTTTATTGTAATCATCATGATGATATGGCTATACTTTTCTCCGATAAAGACCCCATAATAGCTTCTTCAGCCCTTCAAACCGATCTTGATAAAATAAATACATAGGCATTCCAATAGCGAATCAAAATTAACCCGGAAAAATTATTCCATGTAGTATTTACTTTGTGTAAAAAAGAATCTCCTCACTGAAACTGCAAGGAGTAGACATTCTCATAACCTCACAGGTAAAATACCTAAGAATTAAACTCGATCAACGTCTAACCTGGGGCCCCCAATTAAAATCAAAACACCAAATAACCGTCTACATATGCTTCGCCTCATATTTAAATCCAAATTATCAATCCACACTAAATCACTTTTATACAAATATCTTTTAAGGTCTATCTGGGCTTACGACATGTAAATCTGGGGCTGCGCCAAACCATCCCAAATCCAATCCATTTAATCTTTCCAATCAATCTCACTTCGACTTATTTTCTCAGCCCCTTAGTACATAACTAACAAAGCACTACATAAAGACTTAAAAATAGATACAGTAGACCAACTAGCCAAATAATACTATACAAAATTTCATTCAGAACTACAACACCATCAAAACCTAATCATCTCAAACTTATCCTCGCGCACACTACCCGAAAACTCTCATCGCCAACTGAAAAGACGTTGGTGCCGCGACCTCCTAAATTAATTTAAATTCTATCAATGGATAGCCTCCCTCATCAAGCTATTCCGTTATGTAACAATATTGTATAAATTTCTTATTTACTTATTGTGTTTTTTTTTCAAATACAGATTTAATAAAAAAAAAAAAAAAAAAAAAAAAACTGTAATCATTTTAGTATTGCATCACCATTTATTATACATAAATATAAAGATAGACATAAAAAACATGTAGATAATATTTGAGTTTATTTTTTTTTAAATGTGAAAGCATAAATTTTAGTGTGAGCATTCATTCGCAAATGGAAAGTTAAGGCCTATCCGATATTACAGACTTATTTGTAATTAATTCAAAGATTTTTATGACAAACTCGTAAGCTGTCGGTAAATTTTATCCAAGTTTAAAATAAGTATTAATATAATATAATAATCGATAAGCCAAGTTAACGGACGTTCGATTGTTGACGTTTTTGAAACATTAATATTGTTGACGATAATTAAAATATTGTATATGTGTTCGTTTCACAATAATAGACACGCTAAGGCAACGAACAATAAATATGACTGTATAATAATTATATTATTTATCCAACAATGAACGCGTAAGTACCTATATACAGTACCTGGTGTACGACATCCGTTAACCTGATGTATTATTAAAATACATTAAATTATTGACTATAAATTATTTTAATTTCTAACCCGTACGACACCGACTAAACTGGTGCGTACGGTATACCCACCCTGGTTCAGTAAATTTATAAAATTTTATAATAAACAGATAATATAATATACCATTCCACCGTCAATGAATTAATACGGAAAATCGGATCCCTGACCGCAGTAACAGCGTGCTTCGTGCCACATTATAAACCGTAAAACTAAATTTATAACCGACAACGTACACTTAAATAAATATATATGTAAATTTAATATGTATACATTCGTATGAATGAACAGTGTTGATATTCCTTTTCATAAATTATTATGTTTTCGTCGTTATATACATATTTTGGTAATAATATTACGATGAATAGTATAACGAAATACTATGCCGCATGTCCAAAATAGTGTACATACGTTTTGGTTAACGTGCGAAAAGTACGCGGTAGTGGTCAATAATTTTGATTTCTACCCAAATTGTAATGCGTCTAATAGGTAGTCGTCAAAATATCATTATACGTAGAAACAGTTCAAAATTTATTTTTTCGTTTAAAAATGCATGTATTTTAAATAATATTTTAACGTTGATGAAACAACATTTTCGAATGGGAACAGATTTAAATGTATATTATTGAAATCGATGGCTTAATAATATTATTATTATTATTATTACCTAATATCAAGACTTCTAATATGTTACCCTTTATAGTCACTAATATTACGTACATCATCCCGTTCCCACCTATATGGAATAATTTTAAATTCCTTCGTCAATATTTAGTATGAAATTGGTATGAATTTGAATGACCATTTTCCAAATTTGTACACTCTTGGTTTTCCCGTTATCGAACAAAAATTATGAGTGGGGCTGGGATAACAACATTCTATAACTTAATGCTATCACTGTCTGAGGATAATCATACAAATTTTAAAATCTGTCATACAAATATACACAAATTCCGAACTAAAATATGGCATTAAAAAAAATCGAATACGCTGAACTTTCTTTTGGGTGAGGCTGAAATCATATCACCAGTCCTACCCATAATTTTTGTTTCATAACAAACCAAAATCATACAAATTGAAAAATTATCAAAACTTTACACTAACAAACTTTATACTAACTATTGGGGAAGAAAATTTTTAAAAATTCTATATTCAGAATATGGAGTCGGGATAATGTACATACTAATATTCATTGTGTTCCCGGAAAGATTTTGATTTGAATAGATTGTGAAAGAAAAAAATACCACTGTAACTTATTGTTACTATAAACTTTGTTACTATTAGTAGATTAACACATTTATTGAAAGTATAAAATAATACTGATATTTGAATTCTGTTTTTTTATATTATTCTATTTAATTATTTAAGAATAAGTAAATAATTTAAATATCACATTTTTTTGACAAATTTTAAAATCCACGATTAGCTTCTCTGTTGGATATTCAAAAAATATATTCAAAAAATTTTGCAGATGCGCTATGAAAACATAATAGTGTAAAAAATTGTTTACAATTAAAAAACCGATGATTCGTACAGTAATGAATAGTAGTAAAGAATTGTATTTTATCACAATTACAATGTATTATTCAGTTCTAAGAAAATTCAAATTTGTATTATTATAATATGCAAATGCGTGTACAGTTTAAAAAATATTCTTAGCAAAATATTAATTTAATTTACTAAAACTTTATTATTCCTTAAATTTATCTTGGCGAACCAAAAACATATTTACAGACTAATAATCAACCTTTCGAAATATAATTTCGCAATTTTCAACATTAAACTTATTAAAAAAATATAACTAATCAGTACAATAATGTTTTTAAATCCTGTGATTATCAACGGTTACGAATAATTAATATACTCAACTCGTTCATAAGTATAATTAAAATAATTTTTGACAGAAAAATTTATAAAAAAAAAAAAAAATGGATAATACTGAAGATGTTTCACGTCTATGATATTTCCTACATTTTTCTACAGTGTTTTCATTTATATTTTAACAACACAAAAAAGCAGACACAAAGTGATTCCCTTCACTATAGTTTATTTTTTAAATAAAAGATAGATCATTTATGTAACCCTGGCATGAATGATGACCAATTTAAATTGAATAAATTAATTATTTTTCAATTTGAATATCTACTTTATCGACATTTAGTGCTTTTAACATTTACGCGTAATATTATATTTGAAAACCAATTAAGAAATTGAATAAGACAAATTAATAATCCGGACACTATTAAGGAAACTCTATTTCAACCATTAATAACATCGATAAAATTATTTAAAAAAAAAAACCATAATTTAGATGAGCATATTATGTAATTTGCTAAAAATAATCGTATAATATACATATATCACCGTTTATTGGCAACGGATATGATAGGATTCCCATTCAATAACAATAATAATAAAATTAAAATAATGATAAAAAGGCACATCCATAAAATAGAGTATGCTTACACTCGTGTCTTTTAAATGCTTCGTTCAACGACTACATAACCCAGAATAATAGTGTTTTTTGTAGTTATTCAAAAAATGAATAATATGCATATAAATATATGTACGTGAACCACTGTTTTTTATAGATATTATAAAATCAGTGTTCGTACATAAAATACATGCGGTTCGAGCATATAAAAATATTAAAAATAAATAAATAATATTGTTGTATTAAACACTTGTATTAGAATGTTTTATGATAAAACTGAAAAAATTTTCATTCGCAGTCCTAGAAAGTCCTAGTAACCTAGAAGCAGAATCTCCTATCATCAGATTACGTAATTTGACAATTGTATGTTTTAGTTCCAAAGTAGTTAAACAGTATGTATGGTTTTGACCAATTTTTAAACCATCAACAAGTGGGTGGTGATATCCATCAATTCTATGTGATAAATAAAGAATTTAATCGATGTATACAGGCGTAACTTGGAAATTTATTAGAGGGGGGGGGGTAAATATATGATTACGAAAAAGGTATCCGCAGCTAAATGCCGCTTTACTACCTACATATAATTATATAAAATTATTAATTTTCTAATATTACGTTGAATAAGCGAAAATTGAAAATTTAGATTTTAAAAAAAAATTATATGGTAATAGCATTGATTAAATGTTTAATCAATGGTAATAACTATAACCAGCAGTTTTTTACTAATTTTAAAACAAGGTATGTTGTATATCAGAGGGAGCACTGTCCCTCCTAATTTATTCTAGGGTGGCAGTGCCCTCCTTGATCCCTAGTTTACAGTTACGTCGATGTAGTTGTATTGTTCATATCTGTACTCACAGAAGTGCTCGGTGAAAAAATCTGAAATGCGTTTTGCACACACTACACCGCAGCACACACTAATTGTTATCATAAACCACTCTTGTATATTTATAAGACAATCATATTGTATCCTTCTTGAGTCCGTATAAGGGCTTGCACTAAGATCGCATCCCGGGTCTGCGGTTGCTCGTCGCTCGATCTTGCGCTGACCGTACTGCATGTGTGCGCTGCACGCTAACCAGTATCGGCCATAACGTGCGTTTCCAGCGATTTGGCCGCGCGAAACCATTTTCAACTGCCGAAAATTTGCTGCAGACGACGTGGAAACGATAACTTATAAAAGTTTTGATATATGTGTCACAATTAAAAACAAAAATTTGTCAAAAGTAGTTTTTAACTATTCATACCAATTTTCACAAATCGATTTCGTCAAACCTGATATTGACTAGTTAAAAATAGAACTAACCGAGACTTACGGAATGTTCATACTATTTCACGTGTATTTAAGAACGCGTTCCGTACGTGTTTTTATAGAAACGGTGCTAAAGTGCATGTTATTAAAATACAAGTGTACACGTGTATTTAGAGTCAGTGTACTAGTGTATTAAAAGTCCGTACGTTATGAACAGTGGTAGATACAAGGATGGATAACAGGGGCACGTGCCCCATGTGCCCCTCCCACATTATTGTTTACACAAAGTAAACACAAATTTAATTTAATTTTTAAATACGAAACTTTTTTTAACAATAAATTAATTAATATTAATTTAAATTTTATCTAAACGATTGTATTATAATATATTTTCAGTTTCACGGCAATATTATTAAAAAAAAAAAAAAAAAAATGTATTCAAGTTTCTGTTACACGGGTAATTTTAATACACGGGTATATAAACTTTTAATACACGTACAAAACCGAGCGCCCTAATTTATACTAGTTTTAAAATACAAATTTGTGACAAAATTAAATTTTAAATAATTATAATTTTTATTATTTGTTTTTATAAGGCAAACTATTGTGGCATTTAGAGTTATATACATTACTTTTTTTTTACATAGGCAGAAGTTTATTCCACACGACTTTTGAAGCAAGATACTTAATCGTTACAGCATTTTTGTGTTGATACTGTTGTTAGATATATCCTATGATATTTTTTTATTTAGTCGATATTTGATTGAGATCCATTTATGAAGTTTAGTAAAATTTATTATATTTTTAGATAATTTAAAATGTATAATCTTGAATGTATTAAATACGTTAATTTAAATAAACCTAACCTAATAAATTTTATTAGTTCACAATGTCTACACGTGACTGCATATCGCTTAAAACTACAAATTCTCCCAAGTACAAATTTCTATGGTATTTGATTTTGTTCTCATCTATTTTTAGATACACGTTGTTTTGGCTTTTAGAATTTTAATCTTGCCCCGGATGGGATTTTATTCTGAGGACGTGCTTGCATGTAATACAATATACCACGATGTACAATAATATGTATGATAGAATGAACAATTCCCATCCTCTTCGCCTTATAATCGTTGTTGTATACTGACTGTCCATATAACTTGGTTTCGCCTAAAATAATTTTTTTCCGTGCAGACATTGTTTTACACACTACAATATTTGACTGAATGAGATTATTAATTGATCAACAGTAATACAACAAAATCTAGTATACCAAATTATTTGAAATTTTTGATGAATATGCATATTACTATGTATAAGTGCAACAAAAAAATATTTGTCGAAAATCTTAATTTTAAAAGTCAAAACAGTTTTGCATTTCGGGATTATATGCATAGTTTTTTTTGGTTACCTAGGAATTATTTTATTTAATTAAATATGTTGATTTTAATACCTACCAATTGTGGTATACATAAATTAATCCTTATGTATATAAAATAACAGGCCTTTTTTATGTATCCATTTTGTGACGACGATATTTAACTTTTTTCCAATTTTTTTTCACAGAATTGTTCCAAATACCTTCCTAAGTGTCATCACGTCACCCGATTTTTACAATTTTTATTTTAAATGGTTGAAATCGGTAAAAATAATTTTTTACATGTAATTTATATATCTATATTCATATAATAATAACAATAGCAGTTGACTGATTACAGTTGCTATGACTTATGTAGGATTATATGGAAAACCGCGTTTTTGATAACCACAAATAATCGAGCTGACTCAATAAACTCGCTAATAATTAGTAGATTTCAAGCACTAGAAATGGATTACTTTTCTATCGATACAGTTATTAATAATGAAGAATCGGTACATTTTCCTACCGAGTTTTTAAATTCAGAAACACCATCTAGTATGCCTCCTCATAAAATATCACTGAAGGTGGAAGTTCCAATCATATAATTGAAATATTTGAATTCTTCTAGATTATGTAATTGGACTAGGCTCTATGTAACCTCTCTCACAAAAAATATCATTAAAGCTGAAATTTGAACCGGATGTGTTAAGGGATAAAAAATATTTTTACCGAAAATACCATTATAACCCAACGATTTTCCAGTTAAGTTTAGAAGAGTTAAATTTCCAATAAAAGTCTGTTTTGCAATGACAATAAACAAAGCCCAACGTCTGACTTTAACTTACTGTTGTGTAGATTTGGAAAATAACTGTTTTTCACATGGGCAATTGTATGTGACCATTTATGCCTTTATGCACCACTAAATAAAATTCAGAATGTGGTATACCTAGAGGTTTTGACTTAAACCATTTTAGAATTGAGCAACTACGTAAAGAGTCATTTGTAAATATTATTATTATTATTTTTTTTTTGTTTTGTATATAATTCAGCTACTAATACTATTTAGCTTTTGATAGCATTAAGTAAAATATTTTTTTTTTCTTTAAAACACAAAAATTTGTGTTGATTTAACAATTTCATTTTGAGAAAGCAGAATCTACACACGGGCGAAGCCGGGTAATTCAGTTAGTATAGTATAAATAAATATATAAATTATTAGGATACTCAACTATTATGCATTTTTTTACATAAATTGTTTTTATTTTTTACCAAAGTAGTAATTTCTCTTATCTAAATAGCGAGAACGTGTAATTAAATAATAATCATATTATTAGTAGTAGTTTAGTCAGGTATATATTGTAATTCACGACTGAAAGTGTCGAAAGCAGCTATTGTTGTTTTCGAAACCATATTTCACCATATTTTTTAAAACTCCAAAGTACAAACTCCTAGGTCAGGTGAGATACAATGATGGATGAATGATATTGCAGAATTGGTATTTTAAACTTGAAGCCAATCCTCTCGAAAAAATAATCTTGAGTGAAGAAGATCAGATAAATCAATGTTTATTTCTAAAGAGTTGATATAGTAGTAGAACCAAATTTCTTATTAAAAAAAATTGAATTTTTAATATTACAAATTTCACAAGAAAAAAACTATCGAAAATTTCAAGTGCCTATAAGATGCATAATTTTATCAAAATATTTTGAAGCTATGAAATTTCTTTAAAATACAAATATAAATTCAGTAAATGTTTCTATAGTTTTAAATATTTATATTCAATAGGTACGATAAATATTTATAAGAACTAAATTACAAATATCGTTTAATAAAACTCGTAGAAATATTCGATTTCGTCAACATTTAATTTTATATTACTAATAAAACATTTAAACGATTCTTTAGAATTTCCTAAATTTTTAAGTAATAACGGATTTTTTAGCTTTTTAGCCTTAAGTAAAAAATTTAATTGTTTTTAAATTTTCAACTACATGTATATAACAAACTTTCGAGATTGCACAGTCAATTTTTTGAAATAACTAAGAAAATTTTTGGAAAATTTGTTAAATAACTTCACTTAAAGTACCGATTAAACAATATTTCCTATCTTTTACTTCTTATTTGATGATCATCGGAGCAATCCCTTTGAATATTGTGTACACAGATACAAAAAAAAAAGAAAACACAAATCATAGTAAACCCGATAAATTTCTCGTTTCTTTTCAAATCTAAATTAAAATATAATTAAAATGTTGTTAAATAGATATATTTTTAGTAAAAATGTTATAATTCCATAAAAAAATTCGTTACTTAGAGTATTTCGTTAAAGTGGTTCGACTGTGTACAATGCGTTTGTTATGTACAGTTCCTATCTACTACGTCATAGTCTATAGACAAAACCGGAGCCGAGTAATCAAATTATCATCGCGTAGTTAATATTTACACCGCTTTTGTCATTGTTCTATGTATTTTATATTTTTGAGTTGGCCATTCACTTACGTTTGCCGAATATTTGTCGTGTCATGTCGCTCGTAATAATTCTGAATACGCTTAATATTTTAATTGTATTAAGTGTGAAATACGGAAAGTTCAGTTGAAATAATTACCTCTGGGTGGGATATTTAACATTATTTTATTCGTGAAAATATCGTTTTGTACACGCCAACGGGACGATGACAATATTAAATGCTTACAACTAGTTAAATTCGTTACAATATATCAACTAGTGTATTAACCTATATCAGTAGTTGTTTAGCGGTGCTTGAAATGCGATCGCCATTATAGCATACGTATACATTGGAATAAAGAAGGGGAAAAAATAGTGTTCCAACTTAAATTGTACGTGATAATTGCTAACGTAAATCAAATGAAACGGTATCGTAATCAATCCTTCAAAAATATTTATAATCATAAGTCGAATAAGAAAATTCAACAGTCATATCGATACAAACGACTATGTATAATAAAAAATGCACAGCAATAAATTAACTACGTTTTTCTGATTCATTCGTTATATTATTATTTTACATTATACTTACAAAATGCAATAAAAAACTTAGCTTTTTATTTCCATTTGCAATTGTGTCTATTTGCAAAGGCCTTAATATAAAACGAAGTTTTTTTCATTTCAATAACTTCGTCATCATTGTATTAACCCCTCTCCCCTCGAATCACCTACATAGATTTCACAACATCATCACTAGTTGGGAAACACTGGTCTACGTAATAATATTATGCAACAATGCAGACATAAATGTTTGTCTTCTAGAGCCGATCACATTCACATTTTACACATGGGAGATTATGGTGTTACCGTAAGAATAACTGCAGTATATATTTTCGGCGCGCAGCTCCGCATAAATATGCGATTATTCGATTTTATACGGCACCGCAACGCGTATGGGCACATACAAATATTTCCTATATAATATATTATATTCGCATATTTTATTCCGGCCAGTTTTACGGTGGTGCAGCCCTTTTCACCTGGATGTTTTCCCTCCCAAAATAATCGTCCACCTGTCAGTTATAATTTATACCTCCACACGTTTTCCTAAATAAATGTCTGTGGATTCACGACCAACGAGCGAAACAAATTATTTCTGTACACACAAAAAACCTCTGTGAACTTGACAGCTGACTGAATCTTTCATGTTTCATGATGGGTCCTTCTATAATCAGCTTGTCAAGTTTTAAAGTTTTCATCAAGAGTAGCCTGCAAGATTACGTGTACGGTGCGCCGACTGTACGACCGCAGCGGATGCAGCGGTGACGTACCTAAACATCGCAAACATTATAATTATTGCATTTATTTTTTTCTTAAAAAGTCTAGACGTGTAAATCGCAAAGCGCCTAACGTTACATGCGCGTGAAACATGTCAAATTTATTTTTAATACATTTATTCCGGGGCGACGTTAAAAAATTCGAAACGTACAAGAATGATGATATTATACACGCGATCCGTCCACCATTAATGTCACAAATTGTTTATTGAAGTGAAGGAAAAGATGTTTAAAACATGAAACGCAATAAAAATCATGAAAACACTAACTCGAACCGTACACCAACATTGAAAATTGAAATGAAACCGAATTATTTTTTATCGTGTAACATAATATTACACGATCCAGAGCGAAAATCCCGTCGTGGATACCATCTCGTCTTAACATTATTTTTTTGCCGTATCGTTTAATAACAGCTACGTTGCCAAATACAGACCACGAATAAACACTCGCGTGTCACTACATGTCGTAGACTCAAAGCGGTGTTGAATTATTATTATTCAAAATGATAAACCGTACTTATAAATTAATCATGAAATTTAACCACAAATTTCGTATGCGTCATTTCCACAAGTTATCTTTATGCTCACGAAATAAAACGTCCGCACAAGAAGAGACGGAAAAATCAATATATACTTCAACATTAGGGACTTTGCATAGCAATTAAATGTTTAGAAATTATAAAACAACGGTTTAAAAAAAAAGATTTTGCGAGTTTTCAAAATGTATACACTAGCTGTTCTAATATTTGCCAACCGCACTGCCAGTAACAAAATGAATTCTTGATTGGCTATTAAAAAAATAATACTGAACACTATTGATAGCATAATATGTTTAACATTTTTACAGTCGTTTAATATAATTAAACCGCTCGTAACACTCGATTAGAAAGAAATATAAACCCTTCCACTCCTTGGTAAAATTCCATAAAAAAATGTCATTCTTCCTCCACTACACGAACAACGCCGCTGATGTACATAATATTTCAGATACCTTTGTTAAGCCGGGTACACATCGAAGAGCATTTAGGTGCAACGTAACGCCGTAATGTAACTGTAACGCTCAGTTGTGTACGGTTTATTGTATCATTCACGCGTGTTCGGCTCGCCACATCGTCGATCCACCCGAGTGTCTGTGTTTCGACGAACGTCAGAAGAATTTTACATTACGACACGGAGTAAACCAGTTTGCTCGCAGCGAATCGTCTGGTGATGAACTCGAATATTAATTTGATATATATTACTAATAACTGATTGATAGACCGGCGATTCAACCGATAACAGAGTAGTACTCGTTCGACCTACACATCGGTCGCTTGTAATGTGTATGTTATAACATTCAAACGAGTACGAACTCTGTTGTTACATTACAATTAAATGCTTCGGTGTGTACTTGGCTTTAGATTATCAAATCATGATTATAAATTCAGATTCCAATCGTGGCTAAGTGCATTTATTTATTATTTCAACTCTGTACTTACATAATTGATGAATAAACGAGTGAAAATAATCCGACTGCTATTTCCCATCTAATAGGAAAAAAACAATTAATTCTAAAAAAAAAAAAAATAGGAACGATATAAAACATCGCACTGTTTAAATAGTAAATTTTAATTTTGGTTCCATAAATATGTATGTATTGGACTATAGATTCAATCACGTTTGGCGCAGCCATACGCCGATTGTTTTGGCAAACAACGAACACAATCAAGTGCATATCCCTAGAGAGAATGACGATCTATACCGGTCTGACAGTACATCGGTTTGAATTGAATAATACATCTACTAACTAAAATTTTAATTTTTAATCGAAAAGAAATAAATATAAAATGTCATCGTGAACATTTTATATATACAGTTCTTATAGTAAAGCAAAAATAACAAAGTTATATTTATACACTTAATATTATGTCAAATTGTAATTTTCTTTATAACAATAGTTTTTTTTTTTTTTTGTAATTTGTTAAATTGCATCAATTGCCTAAATTTCGAAATCAACTTTGGTAATTACAATACTCACTAAACATCCAATACAAATTATGTAGATTGGAGTTTTTTAATTTTAAATATTATGAGAACGCTATGAATATTTTTGTGAGAAAAATTGTGAATTAAATTAATTTGAGGCCACAACAATTATATTAAGTTTAGTTTTGTGTTTAAATTTGACCTACAGTCAAAATATAATTTTTATCGATCATCTAAAATTCTAAACTTATAATCTAGCCTTACTCTTTATTGATTAACATATAATTTTATATATAAATAAATATTGCATGTATAGAAATAAATAAATAAATGATAAGTCTAGAATATTTTTATATTTGTAATGTACGATCGATTTCGAATTCAAAATTCATCATCAAGTATATACACTAAGTCAATTAAATCGCGACTCTTTATATGAATATTCATTTACGAATTTTAACCATTTACTAATCCTTAATTTTTTATTATTTTAGAATTTGATGTTTCTAAAAATTCTAAAAATATGAATTTTTTATTGTTCGAAATTAATTTCACATAATGTGAGCGTATTGTCCTACCAAAGGCATTCTCATAAGTGCAGCGTATGTGGTTTCGTTTAATGCTTTTGTTCTTAAATCGTTTTTAAGGACCTACTGGGTATTGGTTAATTGGAGTTAAGGCTCCTAGCTACCGGTAAATAGAGGTAAAACTTTCGTTTATGCAGTGAATAATTTAATTAAATCCTTACCAAATTAGTTATTACCAGCAAATTTCGCTATTTAAAGTCGTAATAAATATGTTTAAATGCTACTTGAAATAATTAATCACGTTACAAATTATTAAAAATTAGAACATCAGCTTATATAATAAGATCCGTTATGAATTATGGTTGCTCCGGACATGAAACTCTGCATATAACTTTAACCGGACCAATCACACTACGTATTTTAATACATTATTAAACATGAAATTTATAATTCTTACCGTACACATATTTTGATGAAATTTGTATAATGTATGGCCAACTGGAGCGGATTTTTATCATGTTAAAATTGTTTGCTATCTATTGACATGATTTTCATATAGATATTACAAAATGAAGGACTACACGAGCACAAACCACATAAACAATATTAATTTTAGTAATAATTAAAAAATTTTAACAAACTAACATATCGATTTGCTATTACATATTTTTACTATTCTTTATTGTAACGTTTATGCCGTGTAAATCAAATGATGTTGTAATATTGTAAGAGAGCCGAGCTTACATGCGTATTAAAAACTTTCATATTATTATTTTAAACATTCAAAAACACTTGTTTCCTGGGGCAACCACCGCTCACCAGGATAGTAACAAAAAAAAATTCAGAGTAACTCACGTGTACTCTTTCATGAAGTGGTTACATACAAACAAAATAATGAAAAAAAATTATTAAATACTAATTTCATAGCGAACCACGAGTTATTCGGAATTTTTCGAATAACAAAAGAATAATAAAAATAATAGAACAATTTAGAACCAAATAGAGATCTCAGAAAAAATCATGAGTGACCGAAGAAAAAGCTGTTGATCGGCCGTAATATTAATGGAAAGGTCTAACTTCAGGCAATACTTCAAAACAAATAGGTACAACCTTAAAAACACATGCTTAAAAATGTCGACTGATAACTTAAGAATACTCACTAATGACTTACTAAATATTGGCCGAGAAAATATCAAAAAATCGAGAACGATATGGCTGGCAATTTTTTTAAACATAGGGTTAATTAACAAATTAAAAATATAACTTGCTAATTATTTATCAAACTTGAGCTTTGGACGGCCGACTTAACGAACATTATTCGACGTCGTCAAGACGGTAAATGTATGATTGCGAAAGGACCTTTTCCTGCACCACGATTGTGTACGTTTTTTCCTGCCTTTTTTCGTGCGGCGTTGTCAGATTTGGTGCCAAAGTACCAAAGCAGTTCGGTGGCGATGTGGTTCGGTGACGGTGCACATGATACTTCAATAGAATCAGAACATTATTGGAACATCATAAAATATACATGCCTCACTTTCACTGCACTGTTCTGGGCTGCTTTGGCACGTTTTATTTTCGTTATTGCAACGCAGCGATATTCAATTAACGAATTCAATATTATTTGTCAAAATTTTGTTTTATTTTCAAATAATCAAATCATATAAGATCAACAACAATAGTTTTCTACTATTATGTCGGGCGATATGATAGACATGATGTAAAATAAATACGAAGATATTTAACAATAATATTTTTCGTAAGCTTATATTAATTTGATGAAAAACTAACTCGATTCGTACGATCGTGCAGTATTATTCAAAACTATTATTTTTAATTTTTTTTAATTTTTTTTTCTTTAGTTCTATACATTATTTTATGAATAATACATTATTATGTTATTTTATTAATACTTGTGTACCGAGAAACATTTTTTAATTAAACATATATTTCGAATCGTTTTTTTTTAGTGTGTGACGTAAGTATAATATAACAATATTATAAATATCAAGTAGATTTTACTAAAAAAAAAATTCATTTAATCCACGAGTAAATTAAATTCACAATTTTTTATGTATTTAGAAAAATATAAACTTAGCAACGTAACCTACAAAAATATTTGCAATCGTTCGTTTTTCGGCTAAAAAAAAATTCTTTGATAAGCAACAATTGTTCACAATCATGTTATAAAAAAGGTAAAAGGTTCGCAATCCTTTGTTACCCGTCAAGACATTACAGTTAACTGGTCAGCTCCGGACACACCTATGCACATAGTATACGTCCAACCATAGAGTTAAACGATACGAACCACGACGACGCACAACCATCTAGAGACAATTCTGTCACGAAACACTATAAACGCTAATCCTATCCCTTCATTCACAAGTGTGATTATTGTATTAACGGTGGATTTATCATGCGCACACGTTATAACGGACGACGTGCAGTCAATAAAGCATACGTTATTGTTCACATAAAACAGTAATTTATTATTCCTCGCGTATATGTGTTAATAGCCGCCGCCATATTAGTAGACATTATAATTTACAAATTGTACGAGATTATTAATAATAATATTATCTCGCGGTTAGCTCGAACACGAAATTATGTTTACTTCGTTACGTTTGACTTAGCACTACTTGTCAGTTGTCACTTAGTACAAATGATTTACAGAATGTTGCAAAATAAACCCAACACGATATAATGTATTTATAATGAACTATATATATGAAGATATATAATATATATATATATATATATATATATATATACAGACATTATTAAATAATTTAAATTTAATATTGAGCAATTAACTAACCTTAATTACGCCATTAATATAAATTTTAGTTAATTAATAATTTACTAAAAAAAATTAAACAAATGAACACAATTTTTATAATTTTAATAATTTTTATTATTTAATTGGGTAAAATAATTTTTAATAACTAATACATTTTTCAAAATTTAGTCCATCATTCTCCATGCTCGATTAAAATCGAAGTATTACTTCTCTTTGAGTAGTATAATATAACATAGTATATGTTCCTTTTGAAGTTCTGCACCAGCATTTACAACTTTATTTTTGAGATCTTGAACATTTAAAGGTGGAGTTGAATAAACTACGTTCTTCAACTTTTTTTCAGACTTTAAGATAATATTATTCTTAGCATTCGATAAATAAAATTTAGTTTATTTTAATAAAAACTACAAATTTAATAATCTTTATGATTACAAGTAATTGCCCACTTGTATCACGAAAAATAAAAATAAACGATAGAAATAATGATTTAAATTGAAACTTTAATATTAGAATTTATGAGAAATAAATCATATCAGTTTGATTAATTTTTTCTTTGTAAATTAACTAACATTTACGTCGAATTGAAGTTAATTAATTCTTCAAAATGAAATTAAAATGATTTGATAATGCCTGCAATCGATAGTGTTTTAATCGAAACTTTAACTCATTATAATTTAGTCAATTTCGGTTATAGAGCTATGATAAACAGGACCAAATTGACTAAAAAATGTCGGTCTATCAAAATCTGTTGTTAAAAGTAAATTTTGCTATTTAAAAAAAAATGTAAGTTGTGTTGTGCATGCGCACAATAAAAGAGTTAAACGTTTGAAAACTGTGTATTTTGGCATTTCCTATCTACTACCAAAAACCGCATATCAATCCAATACCATTGGACAGAATAATTTAGTATTACCTTTAAAAAGGGATCACACTATATAATTCAAATACTACTCTCTCATCAACTGATCAGCGTACAGCCAAAAATACCATACCGATTCATTACAACTAGCTGAATAACCCGACTTCGCTCGTGTGTAGTTATTGCTTTCTCTAAATGAAATTCTTGAATCAGATGTTTATTATTTACCTTCTTTCTCTTTTCCATCCCCTAGCAACATTCCTTAAATAAACGATGTGAATTTCCAAACGAAAATAATAGCACATAGGTTGTACTATTAGAGTATGTTTTATAATAATTAATAGCCGACCCCTATGCACTTCGCAGCTCCAAAACAAAAATGCAATAAAAATCATATAATTTTTCCTAGATTATTATTTATTTTTTTCCAAATTCTTTATTATCAATCCAACACATTTGGGTAAACAATATTCTTTGTTTGGGGCATACACAAATAAGCAATTTGGAGTGCCAACTCTTGAACAGGCCACGTATAGTTGCCCGTGCGAAAAACACGGCTTCTCCAAATTCAAACCACATACGTGGAGCGTTTGTCCTTGTGCCTTATTAATGGACATGGCGAATGATAGGCGCATGGGGAATTACAATCGTTTAAATTCAAATGGCATGTGTGTTGGTATTAAAGGAATATGTGGGATGTGTGAATATGTGGAATATGTGGGATGAGTTCAATTTCCCCCTTCACTTTGCCAGTCAATATTGTCGCTTCGATTAAATTCGACATCAATCTTTTTACAGTCAATCTTGGTACCTTTGCACAGTTTTGGTGCATTCAAATTTCGTAGTAAAATAATTGATGAGCCGATCTTCAAATTCAAGAAATGCGGCGGCATACCGGGCAGGTCCAACGAATTCAAAAATTCAACTAGATAGATGACTGCATCATCTTCATTCAATGCGCTATCAACAGATTTGTATGATGTCACTGCATCAGGCAATTTTTCTTAGACGAGATAATAGATAGCATTGACATGCACATTTTTTGGTGCAAGAATTGTGCGTTCACTCAATTAATTGTAATTTTTGTGATTCTGGAAAATATTCGGAAACACTCGTTCAATCAATCTTTCTTTTAATTGGAGGATTTTACAAAAATTGTTTGGCAAACTAATTAACAATTTGAGTTATTGATTCGAACTTTGCCATTTCCGATTTCCAATAATTTTTTCGAAAACCGATCTGCAGATTAATCATTGTGCAACTGAACACGCATGTTTATGTTTAACGTTAATTTTCGTACATATCTTCACAGAAAAGAAGACTTTAGGCACGCATTGATCTTATCTGCCGGTGTTGAGTATGGAATTACGGGCAGTGTTTGCATAAAATCACCTGACAATAATATCAATGCACCAAAAATGTTTTGGTTGTCACGTAGATCTTGCATTGTGCGGTGTATTGCTTCAAGTGATTTTTTATACGTCATCGTACATTCATCCAATAAAATAATTGCTGTTTGCTGCAAAACTTTCGCCAACGCAGAATTTTTTTCTCTCTCAATTCTACATATTTTTGAGTTATTGCTGTCTTGAACTGAGGCGTCGAAATCTCAATAATAGTTTTTTTAAGTTATTGCAGTCTTGAACTGAGGCAACGATAGGTATGTGCAGTTGTATGTATGTGGTTTTTGGCCAAGTCGCCAGGTATGCACTTAAGAGTCCATAACTCCGGAACCACTTATCGCATAGTGTTTAAACTTCACAGAAAATATCTACATATCAATCTTAAAATTCCCTAAAATTTTAATCGAAATCGGTTTGGTGGATCTGAAGTTATAAAATTTATTCAAAATATTCACTTACTTTATATACATAGATTTTAAAGAAATATACTTCTTTCTATATTTAAGTGCACTAAGCAAATTGTATTTTTAAACGTCGAAACAGTAATGGGCTCTAAGCTAGAAATATATATTTTTTTTCATTTTTTGGCTACTTAGAAAATATTTTATTTTTTAAAGGTATGTTTATTTTGATAATTACTAGTTGAGGTTATACAAGTATATATGTCAATTAAAAGAGTATACATTAATAAAATTAAATACCATTAGAATATATTGTGAGCTATATCAATCTAAATATTTGTATATATTGAAATAAATAATGATTGCTTGAATCTAAAATAGCAAAATATATCTCGATCGAAGGCGAGTAATTCAGTTAGTGAATATAAAAATAGTGTACAAATTATGATATACATAAACCAGCGACAAATAATTTACGCGTAAGTTCGATGTACGAGTATATGGTTTGTGACAAAAAAATGATGAATTATTGCATTACGAGAATACTGAATTAAGTACAATTATTACATTTACTTAACATAAAAATAATTTTTACATCGCAAGCAATAACTCAGCCAGATCTAATAGTAACAGGTATTACATTAAACGGAACGATTATTTCGTCTTCGTGAATAAATCACGACCAGATTATCTCAGATTGATAATATGAACTTTTGGCTGTGAACGGCGTATGCATTGGTAAATTGCCAACATATTATATTCTCCAAGTACGTATCATTTTGGCGATGTGACGTTTGAACGATAATACACGTAGAGAACTTTGAGGATTTTTTTTCTTCAAGCGGTCCCTTTAAGATCCATCTTCGTAGCTTCCACCTCGGGTGCCCGAGTAACCGCAAGAACACGTGGTTTACGAAGAAACATGTTACGTTTGATTACAACAATAAGATAGGTCCTGTTATACCGAATAAATATGTGTAGATCAAAGATTAATATTTAATAATTTTCTACGGTAACTACTATTAAATATAATATAACTAATTAACGCAAAACCACTTTGAGTGATGCCTATGAACAGAACTTCCACTACTGATTGTACGTTTTGGCGCGTCATTTACGTTGATTTGACATATCAATCAGAGTACTTAGAATCTAAAATCTATAAGACTAGAAAAGAAAAACTTTCGTTTTAATTTTTTTTTTTTTTTAAACCTTACAACTAAAATATCAAAGTATAGCTCAAAACAAAAATATCAAATTCTTACAGTGATACTTTAGTAGCGCTAAGTTGGACCAAATAGATATCGAGCATATTTTAAACAATTGGCAATTTTTTTTTTTTTTTCTAAAAATAAATTTACCATTATCTTTAAGAAATTGAAGATTTTAATATCAAAAATAAATGTTTAGTCTAAAAAATAAATACATCAAAGTAATTACTTATTTTGTTTTTTTTAATTACTGGTATTTTCAATAATTTATTTTACACATGATGTATAAAAAATACATGCAATTTATAGTTTCAAAACATAGCAATAAAACTTGAGCTTTAAAAAGAATAAACTATACTAGTACTTTAAGTACCATTTAGCGAATGTAGGTGAAAAACTAAATGATTATAGCAATATTTCAATAATATCATATTACATTTTTTTACAATACCATTTTACTATCAAACAACTTTTCAAAACTATTTATTTCTTTAAAAATCAGTTCAAATTGTAAAATGTATAATATAATCTTGCCGGCATATAAATCATAAAATTATTTAAATTTCAAAATATATTCATCAAATATATAATGTTATGAATACTACCAATTATTATCACAGACATATAATAACTACTAAATACAACTATAAGCTAAGTGAATTAAAAAGCGTACTTTCTCTGTTAAACGAAATAAAATCAGTCTTCAAATAAAAAAAAATGATGTACCCATTTGAAAAATATGAGTTGAAATTACCACTGGATACTTCATAAAAGATACAAATATTATATGTAATGGAAAATATTGATATATATAATTACATCATATTAAATGACTATGTAAAACAATCGGTTTCGCGGTATTATTGATCAAACGTTTAATAAAAAAATAATTATTAAAGAAGATAAATTGTATACACCCAGGGCCGTCCCGAAGATGAAAATCAAGGAGGGGGAGGGAGTGAATAATATGAAAAATGTCGACTACAATTTTTTTACCCAATGAATGTAATATAATTAACTTTATGTAATCCTATTTTTACTTTTCAACATGTATATATGTGTCAGAGTCGCACGTTCTTAAAATTGACAATTTAATTATATATATAACAATAATATTTTATATTGTATAATATAAATTTTATTATTCGTGTATACACTGTATTACGAAATATGTAATATTTGTTTTCCGTAAGTAAAATTAGGTCCTTCTAGGCTATAATGAAACAAGTCCGACTGCCGACTGGTGTTTTCGTTGGGGGGGGTGAGACACCCCTCCAATACTACTCTACCCAATACCTCCCTTCGGGATGGCCCTATATACACCACACTAGTTGAACGTTAAATGTGAACAACATTTATAGGAATTTTGTGTATAAATATGTACAGAGTAGTTCATTTAACATGCGACACTTATAATGTATTTATATAAACGATGGGTGACTTGCGTCAGACAAATCACTCTGTATGTAAAAAAAAAAAATGCCTACCACAGTATAACACACACGTCCAGTGTAGTGGCCATTTGCTGGGTATAGTGTTGACGACTACAAAAAAAAAACGTATTTTATTTACGAATATTTATATTTCAACAACAGATAATATACACGAAAAAAAGTTTTAAACAACTCTATTACAAGGGTACCTTACCGTTATCATCATCATTATAATCGTAGTTGTAGCCTTTGCGTCGACAAATCATCAATACCAAACCTTTGCGGCTTTTATCGACGGTCTGACAGCGGCAGAATAAATGTTTGATCTGATTTACTTGCCACTTGCTGATGATGGTGCTCGATCTAAGTAAACGGCGCTGAGTTGAAATAATTGCGGTTAAGTTGCTCGGTTGATTATATAACTTCTCGAAACCCCAACGACTCGAGCTGCGAACAATACACCGCGTGTTATAACTGTGCATAATCGTTTTTCGGCGGAAAGAGCTTTTGTAATGAAGCAAATGTTTCGGTTTTTCCCCTTCCGTCGCGTTCCAATACGAAAACTCTGTAAGTTTAAGAAAAGTACATCGTTCAAAGTAAATATTTCCAAGAGAAAACAGTTTAAAGTTTAATGATGTGACGAGGAGTTAATTCAAAATCAAAAACCAAAGAACCATTATAATGCCGAATACTCAACATTTTAATTAGCTACACACATACACATACGAGAAATTATATGCATAGTAAATACGAACGTGTAATATCAAGCTCAATTAATTTTTAATTATATAACAATGTTTGGTTTTATTGCCTTTGAACAATCTCTTGTTTGTCGAGTTTCGATTAAAAGCAAATAACGAGAATATCGTGTTTGGTCATTATTTGATCTGTCCAATATTATCTAAATATCATGACTATTCAAATATTACAGTCAAAGTTTTAGATAAACAAAAGTCAGTCTGGTTTGGTTCGATATAAATAAACGTGATCGAATCTAGCACGAATCGATTATTACTGCAACATAAATGTCCATCCTTTGTTCGTGCATCAAACACAAAGTGTTAATTGAAAAGTTGTCATTAACTCGTTTGGTTTGTTTTCAATTATTTGATCGATGCAGCTCACTAATACCGTAAATTTTGCAAACAATTTTTAAATACTGTTCACTCTCGTTCTAATCTATTAAATAATCATGACCGAATTAATATGTATGTATATATTTGTAATTAATTATCGTTTCACTTTTGCGAATTTTTGGTATAATAAAATACTTATAAATAAGTAATAAGTAATAAAATAATGTATAATATAATAACAGGTTCCATAGATTAAGTGAATATACCTACAACCGCTCTTTCACAGTAGTGTTACTACGTCATAGTAAAATCTATTATTACAATATATATAACTATATATAGTATATATATATAGTATATTATAACTTACTATTACGAATCAGTATTATTAATATATTACTTCATCGATCTACAACCACTAAGTACTAAGGTCTCCCCCCTCCCAAAAAAAAATAACTTATCAGGGACCCGTGAGAGATATCACCCCTCACACTCCTAATAAATCACAAAATACTCTACCAAATCTTAAAAAAAAATATATATATTATATTTAACATGGAATTATAATTGAATAAAATACAAAAATATGTTATGAGTAATATTCGTGAAAATAAAAACTTACCTAATTATAAATTATAATAAATACATGCACTGCCGTAGCAACCAAACATTGCGCTCGGGGCAAAACTTCTAAATGAGCCCTTATGTATTTTTAATTTAAAAATATTATGCTTATTAGATATTATTTTCAATGATTGCTTTAATTAATATGAAGGAAGTTAAAGATTTTGTAAACAAAATATATGACATTGACCTATGTAATTTTTAATATTAAATGCAAGATTTTAATTTTTGCGCTCTCGTAGGAATTGCGCCCAGGGCGTAGGCACCTCTCGCCACCTTCTTGTTACGTTCCTAGATACATGATAAAATAGAAACTTTTCCCGTAGTGTAATTAATGTGAGTTAAAACTATTTAAACAGGACATTTTTTCTGTGTATAAAATATATATGTAGTTATAATAGTATATTATAAGTATTAGTTAAATAGTATATTATAGTATTAGTTATATAGTATGAGTCTATTTATTTTTTTTTTTTAAATTATTTCAAAAGAACTTCAGTTCCTACTTTTAGGTAATTTTCTATAAAAATAATGGCTAAATCAATTAATTTATTGTGCCCCACAATAATTTTCTTTAAAGTCTTAATACGGCATATGGTTGAAAAACTATGCTCACACAAAAAAAAAAAAATAAAATAGCCAAACTAATGCAACTTTAAACAATGTGTAGAAATGTAGATAAATATCTTTTTCAATGATTTGTATTAAATATTCCAAGCGTTCTTAGCAACAATCATTTCAGAGAATAATGCATTCTTGTCAATTGAAAATAGAGTCAAAATATATGTACATAAAACAATTTAATAATCACCATCATTCACTAAAAAAAAAAATAATCAATAAGAAAATTACCTCATAAATGTTAATGATATGTAATGATTTTTCATAATTTAGATATAAAAGCTTTCTATTGCTAACGCGAGTACTTAAAATTATTCAGAAAACTCTTTTATAATTACTGTACCAATAATTCTGGCATATCTATTGTTCTAATTCATCGTTTATACTTGATGAACTATCAGTACCAGAATTACTAAAAATAGCAAACGTAAATAATAATTTAAAGCGTTTTAAGTATTAAAAACGATATAATATATTATGAATTATAATATTTATTCATAGAATATATTGGAGGGTGATAATTTTGTTAAGCACACTAAGTACTCCCGAGATTTGTGACTATGTCTACAACATAATCCTAAAACTCAACAAGTATGAAATAGGTATTTTCGTAATCTGTCATACACCTTCACTGTAATATATTGAGTAGTTGCAATAGTGTTATCTGTAAATTACCGTACCACAATGCAATTTCCTTTTTTTGTCTCTACAGTATTAAGAACTATTCTAATTGACGATAACTGACTGTAACGACCATCAAACACGAATAATCTCCAACATCGAATTGAACGTTGGTATAGCAACAAAACTTCGACAACCCATTTATATCAAGGACCGCAGTGTAAGTTTATTAATACTTTCCTAATATATTTCTATAATTAAGAACTATAATGTTGTAACTACCCGAGCTGATTAAAAATCGAATCGTTTGGCGATCCTTAATTGTTTGGTGTTAAATTAATTTGTGATTTACATACTCCAGTATTATTCAATGTTTAAATTTAATTCGCATTTTTGTCATCAATGTTAAACCAATTTTAAGCAAACATATTAACTTAACGACAAATATAAAATTGGTGCACACAATAAAAACCATTTTATTTATTATTTCACTGAGGCACAACAAAAATGATAGTTGCATTTTATTTCAATCGTCTATATTCAAAGTGAAGTTGTATTTAATTACCACAATTTTGTTCCTTGGAGTAACATAGAAGTAGCTTGAAAAAAAGGTTATCGAAGAATAATTTAATACATTTTTCATATATAAATCAATGAATTTCCATTTTCTAATTTGGATGGATTTATACGGGAAAATGGTGAAATCGTTCATCATAAAACTCTAGAGAAAAAAACGAGAGAAAAAAGAGATTTTTGTGAGGAAAGTATAGACATAATTTACATAATAATACTCAAGAATAACAACCCTTGCAATTTAATAAAAAGATCAATACGAGTCAAATTTTAAGTCTTAAAGCTAGCTCTTGAGATATAACTAAGAAAGTCATATTTAAAAATCTATCCTATATACTTTGAAGGAAATTTGTCTTTTTAAACAAAATAATTGTAACAATTTTATTGAAATATTCGTGATCTGTAAATAGAGTGAACGATGAACAATGGTACTGCAGGGTTGTACTAATTTGAAAAAATATCGCCCATCAAATCATAATCGCATTATTTCGCTAAAGTGAAGTATATCAACAGGGATTCAAATTTTCATGAAAGTCATAATTTATGGGCATATAATAAACATATATTATAAGTTACTATAAACTCAACGAGTATTACTATATGTGTATATTATATATATATATATATAACTCTAATATGCATTTTTAATTATAAATGAATTCGGTGATCATAGAGTTAATATACGCGAAAATACAAAGAGACCGGTTTAACATTACCCGTCTACACAATGTCATAGTTGGAGCTGAAGAGGAATTATAAGTGATAAAATCTTTTATAAGCTTCCTTTTTTTTTTTCAAAAAAATTATTTTTCAAGCAGAAGATTTGTGTTGTATTTTATAGTTGTTTCAAAATTCTAAAAGTATGACAGAAGTAAGTAAATATTTTATTTTTATTTCATTTGTCTTGATAGAAATCTGTTCGATAATACAACCAAATATGTAAGTTTTGTTAGATATAGTGATTAATAATTAAATATCCTATCCCAAGAATAAATATTAAAAGATCATCACTATCTATACTACAATGTGTTGATATATTTAGGTATTTTCGTACACGAATGCTAAACATGAACGCAATTTCGTGAGGATCGTTGAAACGTTTGAACAGAAAATTAACAAGGCATATTGAAATTATATGATAGAATTATCATCACACTATCTATAGCCGTCTCAAGGGAGAGGTGACAAAAGGGCAAGTTCTTTAGTTCATCCAAAGTATTATGAATTCAGGTGGCGTTATAAAAATTAACCACAGAAAGAAAAATTCAGTGTTTTATTTTAGATAGGTATTAAAATTTTCATTTTATTCTGAAATATATCAGTAGGGAGAGGGTGTCAAATTTTATTTTCCAAAGGCATAATTGTCACTAACGTCACAAATCAGTAAACCCATAATGTGTTTCGAAGAACGTTCGTGGATCTCCTTGGTCCATCTGATGTTTTCCTCGCAGTATGAATCAAGCGAAAAATGTGCTTGACATTTTTATTTATTTACCATCCACCTGCACATTCAGTTCTCGTCAACAAAAATAAAAATAATGATGACTCAAACTAGAAAAGCTTTTAGGACCAAGTGGTCAGAAACAAAATCATCGTGCCATTAATTTTCCACTTTAGGAACTCCGTGTCAAGGGGATGCAACTATAAGAAGTACGCCGACTGTGCATTAGTTTGTACGACAAACGTTGTTGGATTGTTTCGATGAAACAGGGAACATCACAAATTGCATTTTATAAGTATATGAATAACATCATTGGAACCGTATTTGTACCGTAATTATGTCACTTATAAGACATCTATTTAACATACCATAGCTACATATATACAAAAGTCAAACTTGACGATTCACACAACTTAAAATATTTTAAAATTACTCCATGCATATCTCAATCGTATGTCATTATAAACAACGCCTTGGTGTCTCAAATAATCGATCTATTATATAGAATCATAACTTCTTGAGAAATTTCAATAAAATAATAAAATACCGATAATACTGTATAATTTATAAATAAATTGTATAATATAGACGTATTTAACAAATATATTAATAATGCAATAACAATCTAAAAGCTTAAAATAAAAAAAATATAATTGCTCTAGCTTAAAAAAAATAAATAAAATATAATAATATAAGTACAATCAAGACTTTCACCCATTCTAACATTTTCACCTATGATGAACAGTCTATCTCCCATCAATGTCAATTGAACATCTTACACATAGGCATACGTAAATCTGTCTTTAAGGAATGTTCCTACAATACTTTTGGGCTATATTTTAACAAAACGTGTTGGTATACTTAATAAATTACACTGAATAAATAATTAAATATTTTTTAATTATATTGTGGTATATTAATTCCAATAAATATTTTTTCCTTGTATCTCGTATATTTTTCTTAAATAGTTTCAATTTATTTTACTACTACTATTATATCAATATGTGTTTATATATGTATATACAGTATTAAACGCTGTAAAAACGAGAAAAACTTATATCTAAGATATATTTTATGGTCAGTTACGATAAAAGAGCTTCAGGATAATTTTGAAACATCAAGTTGTATCATTTTGCAAAATGAGATCTTAACCAATCAAAAATAACTTCAAAATAATTAAATCTCTATTAAATTACTTTAAATAGAGACAAATTGCATCTAAGATTTGCATTGTGTAATAACAGGGTTACGCTGTTATTTTTATTAAAGAAATCAGACTTCAAAGACATCAAACTATTTGAGTGTCAACTGCAGTAATTTTTTTAAATATCAAACATAATTATTTTTCACTAGTTATTTCGCTTCAAAACTACGACGATGATATAAAGTCATAATATTCAAATATAATAAGATTTTATAATATATTGTTTTATATTATTAATAGCTATAACTAAATACTATTCAATATTTGTGATAAAGATTTCAAGAATACACATAAGTAACTAGTTAGTTTTATGTATAATGTTTAAGATAATAATAATAAAAATGTACAAAAACAAATATTTATAAACTGTATTTTCACTGGTCGTACGATAACACGAAACACGGGCACACACGCACCGGTTGTTTGTTCGTTTTTCGATACTTTTCCGGCCGTCCGTACAGTCCCAGAAAACTTCATCAACTGCGCAACTCGACCTTCCCGGTAAACTGGATCGTGTATGCTAGCTTAACGACATTTCACGCAATGCGCAAGTACTCAACATAAAAGATAAAAGTAGGAACACTGGTTGTTTATTTTTCGAATAAAATACAAACGTTTTACATTATTTTAAACCGAAAACGGTATTTCTCAGACAGTTTTCACTGCATATTAGAGAGTACTGACGATGTGACAGCTTTCAAATTGCATTCGTCGTTAAATCTCCGTCAGTGTTTTGGTTTGAACATTTAGCAAATGCAAATTTAATTTTAAGTTTTAGACGCGTAATTCAAAAACAATTTCGACGATGACGCAAATGTTTAGTAAAATTTAAACTGTACATTGTGTTACATATGAAAACGTCAAAATACATGATAATATTACGCACGTATACGAATGTATACATGGCTCTAATATCAGAATCGAGTGAAATTTTGAAAAAATTTTGAAAAAAAATATGAAAAAAAAGTCGAACGGAAAAAAACGAAGAAAAAAAAAAATCAAAAATAATAAAAATGATCCGCGCCGTCTACCATATGACCACGGAAGATAGGTCGCACAGCATGTGCTCACGGTGCACCATGTCCCGGACGCCGTGCACGCGCCTGTGCGACCGCAATCGCTTCGGGTCGCGGCACCGTTCGCCGCACAAGTCGCACCGCAAACCGTGCCCCGTCGCCATCGTGTCCCGGCGGTGGACGTGGCGCACGTGAAGCGTCAGCGACTCCGCGTCGCCCATGTACACGGCGCAGATGCCGCACAGCGCGGACATCGCGGCCGGATGGGCAGCGGCCACGTGGGCGGCCAACGAGTTGCGGCCGTGGCGGTAGGTCCCGCACAGCTCGCACGTGTACGCAACGCGGCCGTTGCCGCGGGCGGCGGATCGCGCATGGTGCACCCGTTCGTGCACGAGCCTTGCGTAAGAGTTCGTGAACCGCCGGCCACAAGCGAAGTCATGGCACGTCAGGCGCGAGTCGCCACGGTGCTCGCGGTGTACGTGCCTCCACTTGCCGATCTTGGTTAGGGTGCGCACGTCGCACACCTCGCAACGATCCGCTTCCAGAAAGGGCGGTCGGGTCCTCTGACCGGGGCCAGCAGCCGGTTGACGTCCACGGCTCGGAGCAGACGCACGCGCAGCAGTCGAACTCATGCCCGTCACGTTCATACCGTGCTCAGCGGATCGCGAAACGTACGGCGTCAGTGAAAACGAATCTGTACGTCGTGATAATGTTACATAGTATTCATAGTATTCGTAGCGTCCGTTTGTGCGGTATATTTATTGTTAAAACCGTCAAGGATCACCACTTATGAGAAAAGAAATTGGAAATTCGACAGAACTTACTGCCGTCCGAAAGACGAATTGAACCTCCGCGGTTTTCTCCTCGAACCACCGACTCGAAGCCTGTTTTACTGGGTCCGAAATTCAATTTTACTGTTCAACAAGAAAATGTAAACCGCATCGAAAAGTAATCGAAAAAACGAGACGAAGAAGTGATCGATTCTTGTTTTCCAATAACCAAGAAACCATCGTATTAATAATCATAGCAACGAAGATTTGCGTAACAACGCGAAGAGATCATAATAATATTGTGACTTTTGTAAATAAAACAATTGAGAAAAGCCAACTCCCCGCGAAAGTGCCAAGGTCCCGGCTTTTAAACGTATTTTATACAATTAATTGAAATTCCATATGCCTATGCGTTATAATCATAATTCACACGTTTTCGTATAGTTTATCTAGCAAACTGTTAAATCATTACATTAGATTTTAGGCATTAATGATTATTATCTGCACATCTACTAATATTAAAGCTAACGTTTATATTGAAATACGAATTGTTCTCGAAATAGTTGTAATATATGTAAAATATATATAGTTACATATGCAGTGAAATCTTTAAATACCAGACGCTCTCGATCGTCGTAATTTTGTCCATTATTAAGAAGTGTCCACTATTGAGAGGGGGAGGGGGGAGTTATCAAAAATACCTCGAAGAAGTTAATAACCATAGTTATTATTATTATATATATATTATATATATATATATATTATATATCATATATACATACTTGTACATATGAACAACATTTATTATTTACATAATATTTATAATAATGATATTTGTATACTTGTGTTATTTTAATGCAAATATTAACTGTGCATATTATTAATTCAAATTATGATATATTATTTATGTAAAACTTAATGAAAATATAAGTAAAAAAAATTTAAAAAATTAATTACTTTAGCTTGTTTTTTTTTTTTTGACAAAATTTGAATATTTTTCGTTTACTAGCCATTACATATTACAATGCGTTTATGAATTCGTTCGTATGTAATGGAATCACAAACACATTATTAATTATTTATTTCGCTACATTAAATAGATCTATTTGAATGGATGGAATATATTAATAATTAATAACAAATTTAATTCTTATTTAAGTTATAATTGTATTTATAGTTACTAAATAATTTAACGTATAAATTGTTCAAATATTTGTCTAAACCTATGTTAGATTCATTTAATATAGCAAAATAAATAACATACTATTTACTGTTTTTATGATATAACTTATAATTATTTTTACACAAATTTAAGTGAAAATGAACAGTAGTTAAGATAATAATAACATTTAAAATGATACATAACAACCATGTGATTTGCGATTACAAATATTTCTTGAACTAATATCACATAATATTATCTTTTTTACTAGTTAGAATTCAAAAGTAAATTCATCGAAATTTTGTAATTTTATATTTGACATAGGCTCCTAAAATCAATGCGAAATCGAACTAGCATTTATTATTTTTTAATTATTTGTATTTAATTGTTATTATTGTAAATTGAATTTGATAATGGACAGGTTTTGGTAATAAAAATTAATTAATTATTAAATTAATTATTTTTTGTTGGTAATAAAGTAAAATATATTTGAGTTATTTATTTGATTATTGATGTGAATTGATATTTATACTGCTAATCATTTATTGATTGAGAATTGGGAGTTTTACGTTAAGTAGATTACTGTAAAATTGATGTTGAACATTAAGTTCCCCATTCTACCCCGTGTTCCCCTATTTATAATAACTTTTTCAAATAATGATAATGATAAAAAATTTAAAACAAATGCATTTAAATCTCCATCAAAAAAAATTTCTTGAAATTGTAAACTGCATGCTTGGTATTTTTGAAGAAAAATTCCTCATTGTTTGAAAATTTGTAAAAACACCTTAAATTAAAATTTATGAACGTGGATTAAAAAACACCAACTTATAAAAAATTCATCTTTGAAAATAAAAAATGTGTAGATCGTATATATATTATTTAAAAAAAATTATTAATATGTAAAATATTTAAGAAGTGTAAAAATTATTCGACAATAACATGACATTTAAAACTTACAAAATTAAAAATATTAATTCATACTTAAACTTAAATATTAATTGTTTTAAATTAAATATAGGTATTATCAAATTTAAAATTTAACAAAACATTTATTCTAATTCATATTTTTACTAAATGATAATAAATATTGGAAATGTGTTCGATGTAATTCTCATAATAATTTTACTGTTAGAAGGAAAACTAATAAAACTGATACAAAAACCTTTATTAATAAATATTCCGATATTTCAGTGAATTAAAACATTAAATATATCCAAACATAGATTAATTAAATGCTTATTAAACTGGGGGAATTCAACGAATTAACTAAATCATCAAATACTGGTTTATAGAATAAAACGCTGAACTGCTGAACCTGAAGAAAGAAGGAAATTATCGTAAATTACACGGTCTACCGTTGTGCCATGTACGTACGTGTTCTGTCGTGAAGCCAAGATATTATATGGCGGTCTCGGTGGATCCACCTCAAGTCGGGGTGACTTGACCGGGGTGGTCGGAAGAGAGAAAATAAAGTATAATATATAGTAATCCTATGGCAATTTACTACGTGTTTACTCAGCACTCAGTTTGATGTTCGAAATACTGTTTACTAGTGTCGACAAGAAATATATAGAGCGTTTTTATAAGTATAATAATACAAAGAAAAAAAGCGTAGTCATCTAATATGTATTAAAATAATTAAAAACAGTATTATGCAGATAGTGAATCTGAACACCACACAAAAAATTATTTTATCCATCAAAATTATTTTTAGGTATATAAAATGCGGTTAAGGTCACGTTGATTATTGCATGTCATATAGGTTATTTTTATTGTACGAATAAATACGAATTTAAAACAAACCGAATATTACATACAGTATCTCATACAATATTTCAAGTTTTTCCTGTGTTAATAAAGACAAACGAATTGTGTTTTATTTTTTTATTCAATTAACACTCACGTTGCCGTAAATATATCATTGGTATTGCGTAACTAGATTGCAGGCTGCGATACACGAAAACTATCCCAAATCATTATATATCCTTAAGCTCAATATTCATAATACTTAAGTTTAAAAAGTACTTAAAAACAGTATTCCGTAAAAATCCTATAATAATTTACTTAAACGCTTATAAAAAAAAAAATATCCTGATTAACGATTTTTTGAATTTTTTTCATTATCGTTAGTTTACCCTATGAGTAAAGTCATATTAAATTTTCAGAAATTTCTATAAAATATTAAAAATTGTATTACATAAAAACATTCATGAATTAGGAAATTTCAAAGTTCTATATTTAGACCAAAAGTGCCCAAATCATTTTAAAAATGTAGTGATATATGAAGAAGTATGTCATTGATATATGATAAAATTTTCAAGTTCCTATCCTTATTACTTTTAGAGTTATAACTAAATGACTAAAGTGTGAAAAGTGAAAGTCCCGGTTACGGCACATTTTTACCGTATTTGCCCGTTTTTTTTCTCGGTTTTTCCCCTCTACCGGAATAAATATTCAAAAATTCCAAAAATGACCTTTCTAAAGTACTACCCTAATCCAATTTCATATCTAAAATTTGTTGGACGAAACTTTTGGACCAGGATTTCTATACAAAAAAGTGTTTACAGAATAGAAGAAGCAGAAGAAAAAAAATAAAAAAAAACATCATTGTAAAACTATAAGATCCTTCGCTTCACTCAGAATCTAAAAAAGTATGTCGTCAAGATAATCGAATAAAATGTTCTTCTTGTGGTTCAGAATTTTCAATAGCTCATGGAGGGTAAGCCGATATAAAAGATCACTTAAAATCAAGAAGACATAAAAATAGTTTGTTGGTTTCTGCTGGTTCTTCGAAATTAACTTCATATTTCAAGAGTTCTGATCCACACAACAAAGAGTTAGATTTGGCGGCCAAAAAGTCAACTTTCGCTTACCACACTGTAAACTATAATCTTAGCTTTAATTCTAATACTTGTAACTCTAAATTTTTTGAGCCTAAGTTTACCCTCTGTAAAACAAAGTGTGAGGCTATTGTTTTAAATATCCTAGCTCCTCTAACACTCGGTGAGCTTCATCAAAATTTAAAAGAATGCAACTTTATTACCGTAAGTATTGATGCTTCAAACAGAAAAAATATAAAACTTATACGTTACTTTCTACCAGAATTCGGAATAAAAGTTAAGCTTTTAGAATTTAAGTCAATCCAAGGAGAAACAGCTAAAATACTTACATACCATATAATGTTAGTTTTGAAGAAACACAACTTGGATAAAAAAATTGTTGGTTTTTTTGGGAACAACTTTGGTGGAGTCAAAAGAAGAGAGAACAATAATGTTTTTACTCGTTTAAAGAATGAATTACAGAGAAATCAATGGAACTGGTTGTAGTGCACACAAAAATTATAATTTTATTCGAACAGCAGTTGATATACTACCTATCGAAATTGAGGGCCTAGTTGTAAAAATATACAAATATTTTCACATTTATACTGTACGTGTAACTAAGCTTAAAGAGTTTTTTGAATTCGCAGAAGTGGAATACAAAAAGGTATTACTACATGGTAGCACACGATTTCTTTTCTCTTTACCAGCAATTGAAATAATAATGTTAATTTTTGAAGATCTAAAAACTTACTTCTGCAGCCAAGATTTTTGCCCAAAACTTATAATTGTAAACTTATATTGACAAGCGAGGAGAAATTTACTTATGGTTTATTCATGGTCAACTTTCTCTTTTCAATAACTCTATTCAAGCAATGGAAAAACACAATTCAAATGCAACAGATGTAGCAAATAATTCTAATAAAATTGTAGAATAATATCATAGAAAGGAAGGATGCTAAATTTGTCTCATTAGGCGCGAAAAAGATCTTGAACACTTCAACTAACAAGGAAACTAGTATTTTAAAAATAGAAGAAGACTTTAAACTTTAATTTTACGAACGATGTACAGCATATATCCGTGTGTGGTAAAATAGTTTTGTGATGCATCTACATTTTGGGTGGATGAAAATCAAATTAAATGGGATAATTTTTTAAAAGCTTCACAAATTTTAAACTTGAAACTAAAAAATTTAATTCTAAACCAAGATCAGCTTTTCGATGAATTAGTAATAGCTAAAAAGTTTTGGTTATTTAAAGTTAAAGTATGGAAAAGGGAAGAAATAAGAACTAAGAAAAAAATTACAAGTGAAGAAAAATGGGTGCAGCTATTCTGTCATTTCAAAGAAAAGATTATATTAGCTACAAATCTAAAATTAATTTTGCAGTGTATATTTTGTGTTCCAGGAACTTCTGCTCCAGTAAAAATAATTTTTTCACTTATAAATAACGTTTGGTTGGACGAAAGGGGAAGGTTAAATGAAAATACTGTACGAGATCTAATTAATTAGGGGTAAAATTAATTTTGGTCTAATTTTAATGCATTTTATGAGAAAATTAAGAATAATATTGTTGTATTGAAAAAAAAATCCATATAACAGAAAAATATCAAAATTAGCTTATAACGAATAATTGTAAATGAAATAAATGTAGTCGATGTAAAAAAAAATGTATTGGTTTATTAATTTTAAATAAAATAAAAGATATTTATTATTAATCATAATAACTATAGTAAAAAAAAAGGTTATTTAATAATATGTTACCGGATTGGTGATTTTAAAATCTGGCAATCCTTACGATACCGGCATAGATCGGGGATACGTGATAAGCATAATGTGGACTGTAATCAATATCATAAACATGTAATCAAAATCGCTAAATACTGAACAACGTCTACCTTATAAATTCAATACTTTATTTTTACAGAAGAGATTTATAAAACAAACAAGACAAAAAAAAACGTTTTTATACAAAGCTTTGTTATGCCATGGTCAGCATATTGTTTTTTTTTTCAGCGTTTAATAAAAACTAAATTTTGTTGAATCGGATGGTAAATGGAAATTCAAAAAATCGAGCCGACACTGCGTAAAACAGTTTGGTTTTGGACGAACATGGTGTTCAAAAATTTTTCTTAAAAAAAATCTACTAAAATACCCTCAAGTTTCTATTTTATTATGTAAGATATCATGACAAAATGGTTAGTTAAATATTTAGTTTGTGGTTAATATATTTAAAAGTATTGTTTATATTTCTAAAACATTCGTATAGAGATAATCACGTTACATAAATTGTTATATGTGTTTGTATAAATACATCAAATAATTAGGTTTATAAATACACAATTGTTCAAAAATATTCACAACATATATTCTCAAAACTAAGTTTACTAAAAAAAAAAAAAACCCTTACTTAATTAGATAATTTATGAACTGCTGTAGTCTCGTTGAAAAATCCAATTCGAAATCACTACGCACCCGTGTAGTAATGCGTACTATGGTAATAATTTAATTTCATAATTAAGACGCGGCAAAGTGTAAAGAACGCGAAAAAATAACTTCTAAATAAACTTGATAACTTTTGCGCTACTACCTCGTCTGCATTAAATATACGCATTAATTTCCGGTCACTGCAACGCGTACATAGACTCGCCGCAAGGTCAGCTTTGAAAAACCCAATCGTCGTCTGCAGAAGCGTCTTTCTGCAGTACTTATACAAGGAAATTCAATATAAAACGTACTAAACAAAATTCAAAACTACATCATGTGACCCGGTGACGACATAAGGCACTAAGCCGGGTGAGGTCCTTTCGGGACTAACTATTATCCCTTTTCGCATGTTAGCGGTACTATATCTGTTAATTTCGGAGCAGTACTTTTCATTGTAATTAAAACGGTCTGATAAATATATACTCACATTAGGACACTTAAATTTTAAATAACGTGTTGATGACGATCCCAGAAACCATGCACTCGAAAACATGGTGATAAAATATTATAATTTATGCACAGTTGCATGGCTCAACCAGAATTCGTTTTTGAGAGGTTATGAATTTAAGGAGAAAAAAATTTGGATTATAATTTAGTTTATAATGTGTTTCAAGATATTGAAAATGCATTGATTAAAGCCGTTAAAGGTGGTACAGGAAGTGAAACTTTTCAATGAACTAGATATAGTGATTCTGATTTGTTAATTTTCAAAAAACAAAGAAGACTAACTAATGCATTGCACTTTGGAATAAACAAAATTGGTCTACAAATTCAGGAGATATTGTAAAAAAATACTTGGGTATTTAACTAAAAACTCCTAATCAAACAAAGTGGAACTCTCTTTTAGACTCAACCAAACATTTATTGTTAAATTTTAAAAAAATCCTGATGTTTTTTTAAGAATATGTGATGATTTAAATGTCAGTCGTTTGAACAAATTAGACACAGAATGGTTAGAAGATTATGTTTTTATTATGGAACCTCTAGCTATTTGTCTAGATATTTTACAGGGTGACAAAAGTATGTATTTTGGATTTTTAGTTCCTTCAATTTCACAACTTATTACTAAGTACTCAAACATGAAACAAAGTAGGAATTTAACGTTAATGGTCTTTTAATAGACATTATTAAAAATAGTTTAATTAAAAGATTTTCTGTAATGCTTAGTGATCCATTCTTAGTAGTTGCAACAGTTTCTCATCCTTTCTTTAAAACGCAATGGTGTTATGAAACAAATAAAGATTTAGCAATAAAAACATTTTGAGATGCTGTAGTAGAAATGCATACAAATTTATCTAATGTTAAAAATACCATATCTAGTGCAACTACTGAATATGATGAAAAACAATGAGATCAGTGAAAATAATTTTTTTCCCATGGTCAAATAAAAATTCATAAAATGTTCCCATTGAAAATGAAATACCTACATGCTTATCAAAAAGTCCGAATAATTTACTTTTATCATTAAACGAAACGCCATCAATTAAAAGTATTTTCTAAAAATATAACACTCCTTTTCCAAGTAGTGCCTTGGTAAAAAGGGTTTTCAGTGTTGGTAGTGTTGTGTTAACAAAAAAAACTTGGTCGTATGAGCGACAAAAATTTTAAAAAAATGATGTTATTAAAATGTAACAACAATTTATTTATATAACTATTAAAACTACTTAAAATATATTAAAAATTATATATTTAAACTATTAAAAAAAAATAAAATATTAATAAAATTAAATTAAAATATTATGTTTTTTAACATAACAAATATTAATAACAAATATTATTTGTTTCATAAACTATTATAAAAGAAGTGTTTTTTGATTTTATAAAACCATTTTTATTTTCTTAATATAATGTGCGGTGTATTTTACTATTTTATTAATAAAAATATTAAAATCAAGGAGAATTTAAATGAAAACATGCATTTTTTAATACAATTGATATCTAAAATTCAATAATAACTATATTTGAATAATTGGTATATTATATATTAACTGATATAAAATATTTAATATTTAGTATTTAATTGATTCGTTTACTTTATATATTATATAGTAAAATTTGTCATCTAACATTAACTTCCAAACTATTCCAAAATTAACATAAATTGGCAAAAAAAAAAGTAATAGTTTAAAAGTATTCAAATACTTCTTTAAGTACTCGAATAATTTTTTAAGTATTCGAATATATATTCTGAATACATTTTTTTAAAATTATTCTTTACAAGACTGTGTAATACACAGTAATAATGTTCCTTCTTCTAGTTGCGCCATTTGTATGTACTCGAAACTACATGTTACAATAATAATTCCAAGAAACGTATTTGATTGGTTTAATATTTCATATACAGTAATTTGATCGTGTATCACAATTTCAATTACAATCATAATTGGTATATTTGTATATAAATATATTATTTTTGATATTCAATTTGTTACATTTGATTTTTATACTCGTCTACGACGTCCATATAAAAAATATAAAAAATTTAAAATAAAAAACTGGGTTCTATTATAAATACTAGTGTGTTCAAATTTTAAGATAAACAAATATATAAATAAACAGCTTATATATAGAAATAAATAAATAAATAAATGCTTAGCCTGAAGTATTATTATATATGTAATAAATAACAGGTTTCGAATTAAAAGTTCATCATTACGTATATACAAAGTCAATAAAATCGCGACCGAATAAAAAAAAATAAAGGGAGGAATATAATGAGAAAAATTGGTTATGTAACATAGAGATAATTTATTTTAATAGGAAAGATTATTTAAAATGAATTCTTATTAGACATTGAGAAAATTTAAAGAATATAAATACTTTGGTTATTATTATTTATTATTATCTAAATTGTATTTATATAATACCTATATTATTTTTAAAATCGTTTTGTACATTTAAAATATTATTTAAACTATTTTACTTTATGTCTTTGTGTATGTGTAACTTTTCTTGATGATACTTTTGTTTTATTACGTATACTAGAATGAGCAATGATACTTGATCATGAATTGATCACATATTTAGTAGAAATATTAACCTTATTCCTGCAATAATTTAAAACCAGTATAACAGACAATTACACAATTATAGGTAGTTTGAAAAACGTACACGTTAATAATAAACCCATAGATAATTACTCAAATACAATATTATATATTGATTACAATTAAAGCTAGTAAAATTGTTACCCTGTATCGAATGGACTGGATTATTTGAATCCAATAATACTAATACTGTATTAGATATTTTTAATAGAATTACCCTACACACTATCAATAATTGCATTGTATTTAAAACACAATTTTAAACGATCGAAATAGATTTACGATATATGTATGGCTGGATGAAAAAAAAAATCAATTATCACTTAATATAAATAAATGGGTCTGCATACCAATAATTACAACTCGTTCAGAGCTTCCTATTGAATACAGCTTTATAATATATAATTGTGGAACTGGTACAAAAAATGTCAGTTGTAAACCATTTATAATGGTTCTATCATTCTAATATTAAGAATAACAATATATTTTAATTTAAAATAGTCAGAACATATACAGTATTAAAAATAAAATAAGGAGCTTAACTGTTTTATTCTACAAATTTTGATTTCTTAATAAATCAACTTGAAGAAAAATATAAATGGCATTATGTAATTTAATACTACTATACGGTATAACATATTGGGGGGCTCTAATAAAACAGACATAAATACATTACATATAACCTAAACAATTATTATAAAAATAGCGTACTCCTAACCATTAAAATACCCATCAGAAGAATTATTCAGAAATACAAATATATTATCTATCTTTAAATTATACATTAGAAAAATATTAATAATATCCATACAAAACCACACACTAAAAGCTATAGAAATAATGGACAGAAAACAGGTAAATACATTAAACCGTCATATACGTTTTTAACAAATTCAAAAAACTTTTGTATTTACATTGTTGTAAAATATTATCAATTTATCACGGGTTGCTAGGAATTGTTTCGTCGATTGTCTTTTGTCGATTGTCGATACTCGATTGTCTTAGGCTGATCGCACACTAAAAGAGTAAAACTGCGTTAGACAATATTAATCATTTTCGTATTAGGCAACTAAAAACAATTTGTTTTTATAAAGTGTACACTACCTAGGAAAAACACTATTAGTAGTTAATTTTGATATCTTTGTTTCTTTTTTTCTTGTTTTTCTTATTTTTTTTTTTTTTAATGTTCAGTATATTTAATAAAAAGAAAAAGCCTGACAAGAAAATATAACCACCAACTAGGAACAACGAAGACTTTGCAGTGGATGATCCAAGTCCAATAAATAGTAAAATTAAAATTAATAATTCATCAATACCTGATGATCTTAACAATATTCAACAATATTCATTCTGAAATTGCATTAAATTACTCATTTCTGCTAGACTTAAGGAACTTGGAAACAAGACCAACTCAAATTAAACTAAACGTAAGTACTTGAAGTGGTCAAAGAACATAGATGTTTTTAAAACACCAAGGTTTATGTTCGATACACCGATGTTTAGTCTTTGATATATCGAAGAAAACATCGATGTTTCATTCGATGTTTACCGATGCTTTGAAATTTTTTATATTAATTTTTTCTTAAAACTATGTGTTACAATTTTACATCGCACCAAAAGTTGTCAGTTGTCACAAATGTTTGTATGTTTATTCAGTGCATTTTTTAACGTGTTAACTAGACGAAACAAATGTCGCCTAGTGACAATGTTTTGTCGCTTAGTTGAGTATTTTGAAAAATTGGGCAAAATTATTTCTGCAAATTTATTTTATTGTAGACCCAGATAATACCCATGCGGAGCCAGGGCGCGTCGCTAGTTAAATAAATAAAATAACTAATTCGTAATTTCATAGGTTATTTAAGTTATTTTTATTTTTTATATCTTATGAATTAAATTATATATAATTTTATATTAGTGTATTACCCATAATATTTATAACAGTAATTTCAAAAGAAACACCTTGGATTTACTGAGGGTTCTTCAACCCAAATAGGAAGTGAAAATGAACAGCATTAAACAACATAACTGTTGAAAACATAGTCAGAGAACAATAATCCACAATCGTTTGGACATGTACTTATAAATTATATTAAATTGACAAAAACAGATTCAACTTTATCACATGGAAGAAATAGTAAGCCAAAAAAATTGTTTCAACCATTTCCTAAGTTTATTTTCATTAATGCAGACTTCTCTTAACAATTTTTCGCATTGGATTTATAATTAAAATTAAAATAACTTATGTAGTTAAATTATTTGAACGCAATGTTAGTATAATTAGTTTTCTGTGCCATGCTTAATCTAAATTAAATCTGCATACCTTTATATTAACATCAGAGAAAACAATAATTGCTGATTGGTGTACAGCTAATTCAAAGTCTGCATGAAAGGTCTTCACATTAGAAATGCAAGAATTCATTGCAAAACAAATTTCTTTCAAAAATTCCCATATTTCGATGTAGATATTTTTGCTTTTGTAATTTAAAGAATATATATTATTGAAATATAGAATTTGTTTTTGAATCCTTGTATTGTGTATAACTGCAGAAAATATTTAGTACAATATTCAAATGTACCATCACCAAATATTTCCGTACAATTTTTTTTAAATATTAATAAATAAAAATTATATACCGAATATATATTTATTACATTAACTGACCATCAGTTTTTTAAGCAGATTTCAATAGTAAGAACAAATGTATTAATATTAATCGCAGTACCATGCTCGCATGATTGAAGCGTTAAATTCTTAGGTCTATATTGATTCGTAGCAGACTGTATTCTTGGTTCCCCTCTCCAACATAACCAACGGAAAAAAAATTATTTACAGATATCCGTGAATTAATCGTAAAAAAATATTCGTGTATAAAATTTATTGCTAAGTTAATCAGTTAACCTAACCACACAAAAACAATATCAAAATATATTATCAATATATTAATATTTATTAATAATAATAAATTAATAAAAAAAGATAGTTATATTTATATTAATAGTGAAGTTGAAAATAATGAGAAATTCTTTTTAAAAAGTTACCTTACTTTAATTTAATAGTTATAGTCATCAAATTATCGAAAAATTGTTCAGTTTATAATAAATATACTCGTAAATATTAAATGTCCACTAAATATTCAACATTGATGGAAAAATCTAAAATTTTAAAAATATGAATGAATATGATTTATGAATTAAATTGCTTAAAAAAAGCTTTTATTTGGCAAACAATTAACCAGATGACTAATTTTAGCCCCAAATAATTCATCAGCGATCAATTGTTCGCGACTTATTCATAAAATATCATTATTTACAAAACCATAAATATATGCACGATGTATATGATCAGCTCATACAATTTTAAATACATTTACTCATAAATCCGTTCACTGTCCAATTTAGTCGTCGATATATACTACTCAATGGATTCACTCAATCGCAATATAAAATATATTCATACATAAATGCATATAGATAATCGAGGTTTGTATAAAATCTCGACCACTATTGTTATAACTGTTCTGTCTGCACGTCACGTTTTGAATCCTTGTCGTATTTGTTGATATATATATTTGCTGAAGGATCCTCAATAAGTTTGTGACGATCGACCGTCATCGTCCATTCGGTTAAAATTATCATAAGTGTCCGTCGTCGTTAATACTATTATTACTACAACTCATGCAGATTTACGTGGTGTGTTTACAAATCAAATACATATTTAATAGATCAAACATTTTCAGAGTACAATAAATGTCCGCTAAATTATAACGCTTCTATTTAGTATTGACCTACGTAAGCATTTGTTTAAACTATTTCGTTTTATTTCAAAAAGGACACGTCATTTTTGTAATATATCATTTTAACACGACTCTAAATAAATCGAAAACAATATAATTTTAATTTATTATTATGAATGTTCTACATAATTAAGAAAAGTATTAATTTTCTAAGATAGTAAATAATAAGTAATATATTATAAAATATAAAAGACAAAAATCATCAAATAATAGTTGTTTTATCATATTTAATATTTATTAACGTCTCACGTTTTATTATTATTATTTTTATTTTTTTTTTGTAACAATGTTTTTATACATGTACTCGTATAAACTTAAATTAAAATTCGTTTTTCTAAAAACAATTTATTTATTATTTAAAATAAAAAATTATTACAATCATTTAAATAACTCACATTAAAACTAAAGTAATGGCAATTTTGTTTTTACAATGTTTAATTGAGAATAAAATATATTACATAGATATAGACACATAGTACATGAAAAATATAATCTACTTAATGATATTAGTACAAACTTCTACTTCAACGGCGAAATAGTTATTTTTTCTGAAAAATACATCCATGTTCTTTTTTTCTCAATCTGTCGGGCAACGTATTTAATATCTTTATCGTCTGTTTGATTGCACGATAAAATGCCAAGTGTCCAAATCACAGCCAATAAAAGTCTATCAAAACTTAAATAATAAAATATTCAAATTCAAATAAAATGTTATGATTTTAATAAGACTTACCTCATTACTTTTTGAGCCCACAAAATAATTATGATACACGAAGATCCTGGTAATCCTATATTTAACAAAAATGTATCGAATTGTTGGGATTTAAATGAACATCGACTACCGCTTGTTATATTATAGTATAAAATCTATTTGAAATTAACAAATAAATAAAAATACAATTATTAAAAAAAAATTTGCGAAAAAATATAATAATAACGAATGTACGTAGTTTTGTCAATAATATTAAATCATAACGAATTAATTATTTTTTATGCATATAAAAATGTATCGAAAACTATAATAATTTTTGTTTGCTTATGTTAAGTTCTAATGTCTTTAATTAAAAACCGATCATAGTTTCATTTTTATCAATAAATAGATATTAAGATAGTACAAAATTTAACATTATGCTAAATAATTAAAAAAACTGAAAATAATTATAAATTAAAATTATTAAAAACAATAATATAACAATATTATGAACATTTTGAGTCCTTTGTCTATAAAAACACCATTTTTATTATTGAAAATATATTTTTAATTTATGCTATGTTCACATATGCAAACTTTATTTATTAAAAAACAAAATTTAATAAACTAACAGAAAAAGCATCTTCTGATTAAATCCTATAAACTGTTATGGGTATTATTGTTAACAAGCTGTATATTATGAGATACAGCCCATTTGAACCCCGAGAGATGTGGACGGTTGCGCCCAAAATATAAGGTACAACCTGTCGATTTATAGTCCATATGTGCTAATTTTGCATACAATGTTGCCATTTAATATTATGATTATAATTATAATATCCTCAAAAATCTCCACCCGATCAACCACCGCTGGCAATATTACTTCTGCAATGTCTGGGTTTGGGTCTGGGTCTAACCTCTGGCAAGTCTTCTAAATCAGCCTCGTCTACTTCCAATCTGCTGACCCTTGATGTTTTTAACAACACTATGGCTAAACATCAAAAAACACAAAAATAAACCCTGGCCCAGTGTAAACGGTTGTGTGAATCTCAAAATGCTCAATTTTCTGAACTCAATGAAAGCTTAGGTCATCTGTCCTCACAGGTTGTTGAATTAAAATCTGAGAACGACAAACTTCAAAAAATCATCTCTAGTCTCAGCAAACGAGTCCAAGACCTTGAATCTTCAAACAGTAGTTGTCGTACCTCCTTGGCTGATACTATTCCTAGCATTTTCCAAAAGATCACTGAACGTAAACGTTCTTCTCGAAACGTCATTATTCGTGGTGCTCAAGAATCTTCATCTTCTATATTAGAAGATAGAGTCTCTAATGACGTTCAAAAAATAACTGAGACTATCAAACCGTACTTTCCCGAACTACCATCTGACTTCAAAGTAATAAGGCTAGGTTAACCCAGTGATCGAGGTCCCCGACCACTCAAGGTTTTCTTCCAATCTAAAGAAATAGCCCAGAAACTTGTCTCTGTCTATAATACAAATATTATATCTACTCATACTGACAATATGCGCCATTTCATCTCGGTTACTCGTGATCGCACTCCGAGTGAGCGTGAAGTAATTCGTTTTGTATACGCTGATTTGGAAAATCGCAAAAAGAACGGTGAATCTGACCTGGTAATCAAATACACAGATGGATTCCCTTATATTATACCGGCCCGCAGATTATCCCAGGACTGACGCCATCAAGCATCGAACTCTGCCCTTAATCAAAAAACTAACAGTACTCGACTTGTGGCTGACTAGGCAAGCACTCCCTAGCCTAAAAAAAACTAGGAAAAATGACTCATGCTACTACTCCTACTTAACTGATCCACTTTGCAATTGTATGTCTAACATTAAACTTCGTTCTTCAAACTGCTCACGCTGCTACACTGCTGAACTAACTTTAGATTCTTTCTTACAAGTCTTAACTAGCTTTAAAGCCTCATTTTGTAAACCTATTAATTTTTCTAATATTTGTAATTTATGGCGTCGGGAAAGTGGCGTCCCCATCACTCAGGGCACTTTTGTTCAGTGCTCTGCAGTAGCCCTCCCCTGACCTTATTTGGTTGGGGTAGTTTGGCCCTCCAGGTTGGGGGTTAAGCGACGGGCCGACGACCCGTTCTTGTAAAAAAAATACTGTTAAGAAACCAAAAACCACTAAACCTTGGAAATCGATTGATAATTTGGATAACAGATTTGGAAATTGGACTGGAAATGTTGGTATTCTAAGATTTGAAACATAGAATATCAGGACTCTATATAAACCAGGTTCTTTACAATGCATAATAAAGGAAATTAGTCGTTGCAATGTTGATATAGTGGGATTGCAGGAGATTAGATGGCCAGGATCGGGCAATCTTAAATCAGAAAATATGACAGTGTTCTTTAGTGGAAAGAGCAATGGAAAACACAAGAATGGGGTTGGTTTTATAATTAAGGCATCCGTGTCGAAATTAGGTAAAGAAATTTGAACCGATCAACGACCGAATATGCTACATGGTATCGACTGGGAAAACATTTGATACAGTGTTCGTCAATTGTTATGCCCCTACGGAAACAGCAGATTGTGAACTAAAGAATCAATTTTATGATGACCTTGAGAGAGTACTTGACAATATCCCTAGAGAAAGAATAAAAATAATTGTAGAATATTTTAATGCTCAAGTAGGGCAGGAGAATATTTTCGAACCAATTGTGGGCAAAGAAAATTTACACCAAGAAAGCAACAATAATGGTATGAGATTAATTAGTCTTTGCACAGATAAAGGTATGGTAATAAGCAGTACGCAGTTCCGACGAAGAGATATATATAAACATACTTGGATAGCTCCAGATAGCCAATATAAAAGTCAGATAGATCATGTAGTGATTGATAAAAGATTTAAATCTAGTTTAAATTCTGTAAGAAGCTATAGAGGAGCGGATGGCAACACTGACCACTACCTGGTTATTAATTCTTTAAAAGTGAAACTGTCAAGACAATGGAATATGAACCAGAAAGGAATAAAGAAAAATGCCCGATTAGATATGGATAAAATAAAAAACCAAGAAGAAATAACTGCCTACCATAATAATCTTAACAATATCCTTGAGTTAAACAAACTGGATACGGAACCTGGTAGTGAAAAAGGGTAGAATATCATCAAGGAAGCTGTTAATAAGGCGGCTTCTTTGTTTAAAAAAAAAAAAAAAAACAAACTAGAGAGAAGCCATGATTTAATGATGAATGTAGAGACGTTACAGAAAAGCGAAGTAAAGCTAGACAAGAAATTATTCAGGATCCAACGCCTGAGAATGTGGAAAGATATCAGGAACTCAGAAAAATAGCAAGTAAGAAAATAAGAAACGTAAAGAGAGATTATGAAAAACAAAAAATAAGAAACATAGAAGAATACAGAAGGAATCCACTGCTATTTTTCGGTATATGCAGATCTTTCAAAGAGGGTTTTAAAACTAAAACCTGCATAGTTAAAGATGCTCATGGCTGCCTGATTACAGAGGAAACAAATATAGTTGAAGAATTCTGGAATTATTTCAAAGAATTACTGAGTACAACTGACGAGGATGTCCACCCAGAGGAATATCAAGAACATACCACTAACTACTCGGTACATCCAGAATTACCAGAACCAGAATATGAAGAAATTACACAGATAATTAAATTTCTAAAAAACAATAAGGCACCGGGGGAGGACAATATCAATGCGGAATTAATTAAAACAGCTAACCCAAAATTAATATCAATGATTTGGCTATTGATCAAAGAAATATGGGTTAGTGGAAAAGTCCCGAACAGCTGGAAAACAGCGATCATTTGCCCGATATATAAAAAAGGAGACCCGATGGAAACATCAAACTATAGAGGAATCTCATTTTTAGACACCTGCTATAAAGTTCTGTCGATAGCAATCCTGCGAAGGCTGGAAGTCTATGCTAAGGACATAATTGGAAACTACCAAAGCGGTTTTATGAGAGGGAAATCTACAACATACCCCATTTTTAGTATCAAACAAGTGTTAGAAAAGTACTATGAAGTATGGTAGAGGAGTGCATCTTTGCTTCGTGGACTTCAAACAGGCGTACGATAGTATTATAAGGAGAAAACTATGGACAGCACTGGAGGAATTTGATATACCAACCAAACTAATCCAGCTGATAAAAGAGTGCAATACCGAAACAAAATGTAGAGTAAAATTTGCAAATATACTGTCAGAAAGCTTTGAAGTTAGGGCTGGTTTAAGACAGGGAGACGCACTTTCCCCAGTACTTTTCAATTTGGCTTTAGAAAAAGTAATTAGATCTCTCCCTGCAAGATAAAATATGGAAATTCTAGAACAGAACACTATCTTAGCATACGCAGACGACATTGTAATAATTGGTAACTCTCGAATTGATGTGGAAATAAGGGCTGCAAACCTAATCAAAACAGCGGAACCGATTGGATTAAAAGTCAATCAAGAAAAGACCAAATACCTAGTAGTATCAAGAGTAGAGAGAGCTTTGGATAATATGCTTGTGGATGGATATATCTTTCAACGAGTAACAAATTTCAAGTATCTAGGAACTAATATAAACAACCGTAACAATATGCACAACGAGATCAAATTGAGAATTGCATCAGGGAACAAGGGCTATTATGCACTTGCGAAATTGTTTAAATCGAAACTTTTGTCCAGGAAGTCAAAAGAATATTTATATTCCAGTTTTTTACGACCTGTCTTGACGTATGGCTGTGAAACCTGGTCGGTAACTAAGGGAGATGAAGAAAAGTTAAACATATTTGAAAGAAAAGTACTACGTCGAATCTATGGCCTTGTAATTGAGAATGGTGAATATAGAAGAACTAACCAATAATTGTACCAAATGTTCAATAAACCTATTATAAGTTCGTATCTAAAAAGTAAAAGGTTAGAATGGGCGGGCCATATTTGGAGATCGGAAGGTATTGCAAAAAATCTTTTCACTGGAAGACTATGCGGTAAAAGACCTAGGGGTCAACCAAGACAAAGATGGGAGGACAGAGTGAAAACGGATCTCACGGAAATCTCAGAAGAATTAATAAGGATTGAAGATAGCGAAGACAGAGATAGCTGGAAAGATGTGGTTGAGGCAGCGATGGTCCTAAATGGACTGTAAAAGCTTGAAGATATTTTTTTTTTTTAGCTTTTATAGCCCGTTGAGGGCCTTCGCTGCTTCCACAATTTCTTGCCACTTCTCTTGAAGATATATATGTAGATAATATTTGTAATAATAACTTTTGTGATAATACCCTAAATTGAAACTTTAAAATATTTTATCAAAATGTTCGTGGTCTTAAAACAAAATTAGTTGGCCTCAGATGTTCTTTCCCTATGTTTCACTTTTATGATATTATTATCCTCACAGAAACCTGGCTGACTCTTGACATAAGTGACAATGAACTTGGTTTCACTGGCTTTCAAGTAATAAGACTTGATAGAAACCATAATAACAGCACTTCTATCCAAGGTGGAGGAGTTCTAATTACTATCAAGAATACCCGTTCCTTTCAACCCATTTCACTAACCGTATCTAATGTTGAACAAGTATTTGTATTATTGTCCCTAAATTCTTACCACTTATTGGTAGGAGGTGTATACTTACCCCCTCGCTCCCCCTTTATGTAGTTGAATCCCATACTACTTCTGTTGAACACATCATATCCTCTTATAAACCAAACTCCCTAGTCATATGTGGTGACTACAATCTCCCAAAAATCAACGGGTCTTCTGATGAATTAGGATTAATCGGGACTAATGATCCCAGTATAATTTCCACAACTATTATTGATTCCTTTTCTTACCTCAATTTTTTCCAGCATAATTTCTTTCACAATAATCATGGCAGTATCTTAGATATTGTCTTTTCCAACTGCAATAGAATTACAATCAATTTAGCAACGGAATATTTGGTTATTCCTGATCCTTACCACCCACCTCTTCACGTGGTCTTACCTACACAATCTGACAAATCAGTAGTTAATACCCATACATATAAAGATTTTAAGGCTGCAAACTACACTTCCATAATGCAATTTATTAACTCCTTTAATTGGAAGTTAACATTCTCACAGTACACAATCGAAGATGCAGCCTCTGTTTTTAATGAAGCCCTGCTTCATGCTATCGATTTGTTTGTTCCTACTAAAACATTTAAATTTCCAAAATTCCCTGCTTGGACATCTCTCTTTCTATTTCTATCCTACCTCTCATTTCTAAACTGTTTGAGTCCATCGTCTACTCCTCTATCAAAAAAAGTCTTAACCATATTCTAATGGATGAGCAGCATGGTTTCCGTAATAGTAAATCTACTGTCACTTGCAGCCTGTTTTTCACATCATATATATTAAAAAGCTTTGAATCTGATTGTCAAGTTAATGCTGTGTTCACAAACTTTAATAAAGCAATCGACACCGTCATTCATAGGCGCCTTATCTCTGAATTGGATTCACTTAGTATCGGTAATCCTTTACTCTCATGGCTCCAATCTTATTTAAGTCAAAGAAAACAATTCATAAGAGTCCACGGCGTTGACTCTGACTTATTTATAACTCCCTCTGGGGTCTCCCAAGGAGGACATCTCAGTCCTCTTCTGTTCATCCTTTTCGTTAACTCAATTAAAAGGTACATCTCATCCTCTAGAGTTCTTTTATTTGCCAATGATATTAAATTTTTTTCTAAAATTACATCTCCGTCTGATTGTCTTCAACTTCAATCAGATCTCAATACTTTCTCTCTCTGAGCCCAGCATATTGGCCTAACGTTCAACCTCAACAAATGTCATGTTATTTCATTTCATAGAAAACGAACTTGCATAATCCATTCTTACTCACTTAATGGCTCCACTCTCGAACGTGTATCCACTGTCAAAGACCTCGGGTTCTTTCTAACTCCTTCTCTCTCTTTTGAACACCATATCGATATTACTGTTGATACAGCGTTAACAATTCTGGGGTTCTTAAAGCGCAACACTAGCCTTTTCCCGTCCGCTACTTTTCTTCGCTCCCTCTATTTTTCCCTTATCCACTCTGTCCTAGAATATGGCTCGGTTTTATGGTACCTATATCTAGCCAAGGACCAGCTACGTTTAGAGCGTGTCCAAAACCGCTTCCTTTCCGCTTTTATACTCAATATTGATCACCCACCCCATGATTACCTATTAGTTAGAACTTCCTCAAATATCCTTACTCTTGCCTCTCACCGTGTAGATGCTGACCTCTCATTCATCACCTCTCTCCTTAATGGCTCAATAGATGCCCCGAACCTTCTGTCCTCTATCTCTTTCCGCGTTCCTGTGCATTTCACTATAAATCACTCTCTATACCTTGTCTCCCCTCACCGTACTAATTACTCCCATAATAATCCATTAGATAGAATGCTCCGCCTACTTAATAGCTCATGATCTGTAGCTGACATGTTATTACTTATCTCTACTGAATGTTTTGGTTTAGTTTTATCTCACCTTAGCATGTACTTTTTTAACTAACACTGTTTAATATAAATTTGAACTTAAGTCATAATTATAAATATGTTTTCCATGTATATTATTTCATTATTATCATTTCTTGTTTATCTACTAATTATTACTATATATCTATAAATTGCCGTTTGGCGTTAAATAAATAAATAAAAAAAAATGATTGTCTCACTTGTCTCAATATTATGATCTACTTTAGTGAAATAACACTAAAAAAATAACAATAAATAACACTAAAATAACACTGTTATTAAGTTACAAAAAATTAAGCACTCATAGTTTTTAGTAGTATTTGTTATTTTAAAATCTATTTTGGCTTATTTATGTTATACTGCAACATAAAAAATAAGTATTATATAGTTTCACTATGAGGTTCACAGAGAGAAGTGAGCATTGTCATGAACTGCTTTTAAAGTAAATTTAACCGACATTTGATAGTATCGATAAGGATGTTACGTAAAAATTAAAAATAGTTTAATTGGTGAATAATACACGAATGCCCAATCATGAAATAATAGAGTTTGGCAACAATTAACGGTTTTTATTAAAAATATTTCAGACGCGAATAGGCTATAAAAATGGTGTAAAGGATGCAAGTGGGCTGGTCCGACCCATATCAACTAGATGGACTGACCTAGGGTTAGGTTACTTATTTCACCTAACCTAAGGTGCCAACATTTGATAGGAAGTTTTCCATATTTGTATTTCAGCTGTTTCTGGTCCTATAGATCAAACACGTAAGTATAACAAAGATGGACATAAAAAGCAAAAAATAAAAACGTACAACGATTTTTCTTTGATCGTCCAATTTATTTTCGACCGTAATAATTATTTTTCTCTAAGAGCCTGAAAATCTAATTGATGACCTAAAAGTTGCTCTTCTCATTAAAGAGCGTCAAAAACGGCTGCATCCGAATTTGGTCCCAAATTTAAGATTACTACACTAGTTGTGTCCGGAATTATTTTAGTTACTAGACTAGTTGGGTTCCAAATTATTTTATTTACTACCCTAGTTGGGTCCTGAATTTTTATAGATACTACACTAGTTGGGTCCTGAATTATTTTAGGTATTACACTAGTTCCTGAATATTTTTTGATAAGTACTACATTTACTAACATTTTCCTTCCCATTTTAACAGACTTAGGACTGTCTATAATATATTTAGACCAAGAGTATGGTTAAAAATATTTTTTATAGTTTCTATTCTATTAAATATAAATTATTAGAATTATGTTGGTAAAAATATTAAAAATATTAAAATTGTATTAATATTGTTCACGCAAGTACGATCAAAATGTAATGACCGGGTTACAGTTGGTAGCGCCGTATATACAATTATGTTCGATCAGCCGAACGACCGTTATGGGCGGTTGGCAATATTTAAAAATTTCGTTGTGACGCTGTGCATCGACGAAAAACCGCCGCCGTTGTTCTGTTCTTTTTCTCATCTCCGTTAAGAACGTTGTCATTTTTGGTGTGCGTTGGTTGTTTTTCTTTACGGAGTTGTCGTGCGTTATTGGTCCACGTAGTTGACGTACCGTTGTTCCATGTATGTTGAGGCGGATGTAAGATCTATTCTTACAACGGAAGTTGCCGTCCAAACCGTCGTTCCGGTCGCCGTCGTTTCGGCCACGTTGTTTGCGAGTAGACGCTGCCATCCGTGATAGCAAGTTGTGCGCACACGTGATTCCGCCGTTTGCGGTACGCCATCGCCGTTTGCGAGTCGCCGTCGTTCCGGCCAAGTTGTGCACCCGCGAATTCGCCGTTGGTGATTCACCGTTTTTATATCGACATTGTCGGGTTTTTTTATATTATTTCCTTTATATATATATATATATATATTGATGGAATATATTTTAATTTATTATATTATTACCACGTGGTTTGTTTCTTGTTTTTTTGATATTTATTGAAATATACTTATGTTATTATTATTATTATGTAAATACCAGATTTAGCCTTATTCAATCTCCAGACACTCTAGTCACAGGGGCCAACTGCCGAGTAAAGAGCTTGTATGGCGAACAAATATTGTATAATATTTGTATTACTTAATATTATTAATATTTTATTTTTAATACTTTTATTACTTAATAATACTTTATATTATTATATTATTATATAAATTATAGAATTTTAAAAAAAAATGTGGTCCTGTGGTCTAAATAGATCATAGACAGTCCTATGCCTGTTAAATGGGAAGGGAAATGTTAGTATAATGTAGTACTTACCAAAAAATATTCAAGAACTAGTGTAAACCTAAAATAATTCAGGACCCAACTAGTGTAGTACCTATAAAAATCCAGAACCCAACTAGTACACTACCTGCAATTAGCCCCTATTACTCGGGGCCCAATTCGGATGCTACGTCAAAAACAGTTACTCAATGTGCAGGCCATATAAAGATTAGTCCACCCTTAATCTATACGAAATTAAAATATAATTATAATAATAATTAGTGAATTGTATTCAAAAGATCACAAAACCACATCTGATTTAGTCAGTAGAATGGTGTGCTAAACAATGAAGTCTTAAAATTAATTATTAAGTAAATTGTTTATTTGCAAGTATCCATATTTTTCATATATTTGAATAATAGTAATATTAAATTTTAAATTAGAGAGATTACTTATTATGATTATTATTTTTTTTTTTATTAGCCTTTTTAAAGAAAATTTGGCTCAACAATTAAAGTATCTTACATCTAAACAAAATAAAATAAACAATAAGTATAGTGTATACAAAGTTAATGAGTTAACAAAAAACGAAAGGATATATAATATATAAATATATATAATAATACATAATAGATAAAAATAAATAAAAAAAAAATATAGAAAAAGTCAGATGACAAAGCCAGCCTCCTGGATAAAGGAAACAATTAAAATAACAACTTGTTCAGATTTAGAGTTTAAAATAGAGGGAAGATTGAAGGGAACGTTTAAGGAATTGAGAGAAGAAATTAAATGAAAACGTTTTATAGAGAGTGAGGGACAATCGAAAAAGATATGCGATAAATCACAAAGGCATTTGTCCAAGTGAAGAGTACAGAAGGGGAAATCATTTAAGTTTAATTTATAGGCATGGGAGGGTAAAAGATAATGTCCAATATGTAAACGATTGAACTGAATGATATATAATCTGGATACAGATGTATGTTTGAACTAAATTTCAGTTCCAATGTTAGGAACAACAGATTTAAATTTCGAGGCAAAGTTGGCAGGAACGTTATTCCAATAGGCGGACCAAAGGGTGGAAACATGATGTCGTAGGAGAGGAGTAAAATCTGAACAAGAAATTAAAGAAGAAGAAGGACTAATAAAGTTTGAGGAAGATTTAGCTAAGGAATCGGTGATCTCATTACCGCGAGTCCCTACATGACTAGGAATCCAAAGAAATTGTATGTCATAACTTGATTGACCAAGACCAAAAAGAATAGATTTAATACGGAGAATTAAAGGAGATAGATTGGAATTAAAAGTATGGAAATAAAGGGATTGGAGACAAAACATTGAGTCCGAGGCAATTAAAAACTTTTTATATGAAGATGTAGAAATAAAATTTAGCACTTCCACAATGGCGAATAATTCAGCTGGGAAAGAAGATGAGGAAGAGGGTAAATTACTTGTACATGAAATGTGCAGCTGAGAAATGTAGAAAGAGTAACCTGCCGATAAAGGGGAAACGGAACCATCCATGTAGATAACAATGAAATCTGGAAAATTGCATACAATAAAATCAGAAAAAATATTGTTGATACCTACAGGAGAAGAATTTCTTAAATCCAGAGAGGAGAAACCTGGGAAAATGTCAGCTATTAGAACATGCGTAGAGTAAAGAATGACATCATATCCAATCTCATACATAGGATGTTTAAAATTGGTTAGAACATATTGTTGGAATGATGAAATAGTGTTAGCAGTCAAAGCTAGAATAGGAAGAGACTTAAAAACATAACGCCAAATTAGAAACAAGGAATAAAAGGTATTAAAAATAGGACAGTTAGAGAGAGATAGGGATTTAAGGAGAAACTTGCCTGTAAGCCAACGACATCTAATATTGAAAGGAGGGCACAAGGATTCTACTTCTATTGTTGGGAGGGGAGAAAATCTAACGTAGCCCATGATGCATCTTAAGCAAGAGCTTTGAACTTTATTAAGTCTTTTCCAATTCGAAAATGATGCAGAACCAAAGAGAAAACAGCCATAGTCGAATTTGGAACGTATGATGGATTTATAGATTAACAGAAGATCCGTAGAATGAGAGCCATACCAAGTACCAGTAATGACCCTAAGAAAATTAGCCCAACGAGAGCCAAAGGAGATGAAAGATAAAATGTGCGGTAGCTAGCGTAATTTGGGATCGAGAGTAATACTTAAATAAGTGGTATAATCTACAAAAGGAATAACATTATTGTCGAAATACATATACAAGGGATTAAAATATCTACGTCTAGTAAGAATTATAGATTTATATTTCTCATAGGCGACAGAAAATAATAGGTCAGTTAAAATATCGTTAAGTTCAATGAGAGCGAGATTAAGGGACTCAATGGCAAACTCGAGAACTTTATTAGAAAAAAAGACAACAATATCATCCGCATAAATAAGGCAATTATAGCCGAGACTGGAAAGGTGATTTGGAATTGTGCTCATATAAATGTTAAAAAGTATCGGACTAAGGCAGCTACCTTGCGGAAGACCGGAAAAAGTGGTCCGTGTGCATTTTGAGCCGGAAGGGGAAGTAAAAGATAGACTCCTAATAGAAAACAGGGGGAGGATAATATTACAGAAGGTGGGAGGTAAACCAATGAAGGAAAGTTTGAAAACTAAAGTAGAAATACTAACAGATTGAAAGGCACCATGAATATCTACAAAAGTGGCAACAAAAAAATTCTTTAACATTAAAGGAGTGATAGATATTACCAATAAAAGTGGAAAGGCATTCCATGGTGCCCATGCCTTTCCTAAAAGCAAATAGATTAGGTGGTAATATGGAATAATATTCCAACCACTAATCGAGCCGAGTTATGAGAATATGTTCGAATAATTTACATAGAACAGAGGAAAGGGCAATAGGACGAAAAGCAGTAATAGAATTTGGTTTGGGAATAGGAATAATTTTGTATGAAGTTCAAGATGGTGGAATATTGTTGGTAGACAAGATGTAATTTAGCACATTCAGTAAAAAATCAAGAGCACAAGAAGGTAAATGTTTCAAAATTAACGGTGAAATATTAACAAGTCCAGAAGCTATTGAACGCCTTGAAGAAATGGCATAGTTTAATTCAGATATAGTGAAAGAATTAGTAAGAACATGAGAAAGAGGAATATGTGGATAAACAGAAGGAGAAACTTCAGATAAAGTAGGAACGTAACAAGTAGCAACCTTAGAGCAAAAATCGTGGAACCAGTTGTCGTTGATGGGCCGGTGAGATGGGGAGACGCACTTTTTAAAACGTGTAGACCACTGTAGACCATAGAACATGCGTAGGTTTTGAATGGTTTAAGCTGGAACAAAAATTTTTCCAAGCTAATCTTTTAAAATTTTTTAACGGGTAGTGACTGCACAATTTTGATAATTGAGAAAATCAATCATCGAACCCGAACGACGAAAAGTCTTAAATAGCTGGGACCCAGTCTTGATTGTGTCAGTACAAGAAGAGTTCCACCAGGGAGGAGAGGAAGAAAAAATTTTAGGATTAGATTTCTTAACTGGTATGTATTGTTTAGCAGCACTGTCGGCGATCTTCGATAAGGTAGAAAATGAATCAGATAAAAGGAGATTAGAAGGTATGGACGAGATCGAGCATTGAATTAGACGAGAATAAGAAGGCCAATCCGCCTTGTTAAGATTGAAGATACAACGTGACTCATCAATTGGATTTGGAAAAGGGTCAGTCAATTGGGTACCACGGAAACGATTCCCGGCAGTTACAGACACCAATATAGGAAAATGATCACTACCGTGAGGATCATCGAGAACGATCCAAGATAAAAACCAAATGAGATCGGGTGAGCAAAAAGATAGGTCAATAGCAGAATCCGGAGACCCTAGCCGCTCAACATGAGTAGGACAACCTTTATTAAGAATACAGAGACATAGAAAACAGATGGAGTCATAAATGAGATTACCGCGATGTGATAACGAATTCGAGCCCCAAGCGGGATGGAAAGCATCGAAGTCGCCACACAGAAAAGAATTGCGCCAGACGGGACCAAAAAGCGAATCCCAAACTGCAGCAGAGATATTTGAATTACTTGGGATATAACAAGACTATGTAGTAAAGAATGAGGATGAGTTCGGAAGGAAAACCTCAGCGCCGACGATATCTATTTTAAATTTAGAAAACTATTACGGATAGTCTCAACAATAGGAACTGGCCTTGACCTAAGGAAGTTGTGAATTAAAATAGCGGCACCGCCATAACCATCTTAGCGATCTGATCTGTAACTAGCATAATTAGGAATTTTAATTGAGCGAACGGGTAATAGCCAGGTTTCCGAAAGGAGGGCTATAGAACATTTACTGTTGGAAAGTTCATTATGTAAGGGGGGAAGACGGACAATTAAGCTTCTAATATTCCATTGAAGGATATTAATAGGATTGGTCAAATTGATAGAGCTATAGGAGTTAGACATTGGGAGAGAACTAACAATCGTTCGTGAGAAGAACGATAAGGAGAGAGTATAAGGAAGATTCAATTAAGGATTGTAGAGCGGATGGGGAAAAAGGCGAAGACAGCGTGGAAGAGTTTATAAGAGCATCTGCTAAAATATTTAAAACAAAATTTTTTCGTATGAATAAAACGGAGACAACGATTGCACTGAACTGGAGAACGGACACTCGGGGAGACTTCAAAAATCATGTTGAATACAGTAATATGTTGAGGCAGTCTGTGAGAGATAAATTTCAATTCAACCATGCGAGTGGGAGTAATACTACCATCCTTGTTGGCTGAAATACGTCTGAAGTTTTCAATTGGAAAGGGCGAAGATAAGCCTTCATGGAAATCAGCTTCGGAAAAGTCAGTATCCAGTTTTATAATACCAAAAAAAATAAATGAGGTTCGAAGAGATACTGGCACTGTAACCATAATCCGTTAGGAAAACGGAGTTCAAACATAAGTTACCATTTTCGATGGAGTTGAAAGTAATCTTGACTTTTTGAAACCAGCGGGTTTAATATTGGTGATGACCTTGAAATTAGTTGAAAAAAATTTGGCCGCTCCTACCGGGTGCCATTTACCCAGATTTTTTTCCGTAGGTTAGTTAGTTACTCTCGACAAGAATAAAGATAGGGCCAATATAATCGGACGGAAAAGATTGTAGATTGTGTCGTAATGGATTTTTAATGACATTAGAGCCGGTCGGAGTAGACATAGAAACCGATATATTAGAATAAATTGGCTCATTAGTATTATCGATGACCGTAAGATCGTCAACAACCATATCTGACGGCGTAGAAATTACGGGTAAAGATTTATCATGATTGAAGGCTGAATTCGATGTAGTTAATAATGGAGTGTTGTTAATAATCTGTTAAGAATCCGGAGAAGTAGGACTAGACGTATTATTATTCGAATTATTCAACCTACGTACATTTTTCTTACTAATAGCCGCCTGCCAGTTTGAATCTGGACCACGGTGAGAGGTTACGTGAGTTTTAACTTTTGTAGGAGCAGGTGATTTACCTAAACTTGAATCGCCGCCCGAAGACGACGACATAATAAAAACGGCTATACAATCTATAGATACAAAGTACACTGCGATAGCAAAAGACCGAAAATGCGACTGCACACTGTGACTGTTAGGCCGATAACATGATTATTATTTATGTTCACTATTTAAATGTATGCTACAACTAACTACATCATTCATTTTAAGCTAAATTTATACTTAATTACATTTAATAAAATCATAAAAAAAGACAAAAATGATACAAATTTTGTAAATTTATATAATAAGCTCATTTTAATTTTGGTTATTTATTTATAAATATATGGTAGTTAAATATACATAAATTGCATAAGTTAATATAAAAACAATTTTCATAATACTACATTTTTCTCAGTATCATAAAACACGAAAATACGAGTATACCACCGTAATTCAATGTATTATAAGAACTTAATCAATAAATGTTACTTTAAAAATAAATTGATAATTTGATTTAAAATGTTAAATAAACATTACCAAGTTATACATTTGAATAAAAATAGCTTTGAAACTTTATGTATAAGAATTTTAATTTTTTTTTTCTCAAATGCCAGAATCATTTTTTACAAATTATGTTTGACTATCTATATATTTAATTAACTTAGAGAAAATCTATCCCGCACTTTCCAATAGGCATTGATTAAATATACTTAATATTAAATAAATATTTATTCAATGGATAGGATATTAGCCTGTGCCCACTGAAAATGAGTATGACATTTCTAATCAATATTACTCGTATACAGCTGTTTCATATTTACGTTTTTTACTGAATTCGATCAAATAAACATATATTTAATTTATGTTTTTTTTGTGTTATGTATTTATTTATACTTAAAATTTAATGAGCATTAAATTATAAATTTTAATTATTTATTTGAGTTTGTAAATCTTTTTTAAATTTAAAATTTTAAAATCTTATTTTCTCAGTCCAATAAACTCTCTTAGATGTATACAAAAAATGATTTATTTAATAAGTATCGAATAGCCAAATTAAACAGACTTAGGTAATTTTCTGTTTATTTTTATTTTAAACGATATCAAATTACGTGTTTTCTTGTATATTGCTACCAATTATCTTTACCGTCTTAAGTTAAATCCATTCTAAGAGAAACAAAGTTTATACTGCCTACAATTATGTTAATTGGTACCTATCCCCCAAAACTTAAATAATTATATTTTATCCGAACGCATTACGTGCAAGTTCTAAAAATGCAATTATAATTATACCGTACAAAACCCTACCAATTATGTAAAGTGTAGGGAATTACTTGAATTTTAATTTTAGGTAAAATCAAGTACACCTACACATAAATGAACACTTCAATAACATTTAGCCTAACACTAAATTACTGTAATATATACTAATGCGTTAACCCTTTTACACGAATAAAATGTTGTACTACATTAAAAAATATAATGCACAAAAATTACATTTTTTAAATAATTAAATTATTTTTAGTTATTAAATGAGCTCGAAATTCAATAAGACCAAAAAATACAAGCACTTATCCAGGCAATCTGTATTTCAGATCTGTATTATTCTCTGTAAGTTATACTTTTATTTTCTAATATACTAGCTAAATTACCCGTCTTCACCCAGGAGATATTTTACTATTTTATTTATTTACTATTTTGATGTAAAAAAAAAAATAAAAATAAAATTATAGTTTTATATTATGAAATTATATATATTATAAAATGTTATAGTTTACACTATATTAATTTACATATACATGTACACACACGATCGTTAATTACTGAAATCAATATACTCAACAAAATAAAATATTTTTTAGAATAAACCAAAAAATGAATAAACGTATACATCAAGCTCAGATTCTAAAACTATTTTTACCCTTGTATGCGATTTTCGAAAAATTCTTAGTTTATCTATAAATAATAATAAATACATTCACTCAACATTTCAAAGAATAAGTATGGTAATTTTAACTATGAACCCGTGCTTGACTAAACAAAATTAAAGAAGGAGGACTCTGTTTACTTTAAAAAAAATAGCATCTCCAAGACTTTTTAAGCGTTATAATTATAATGTAATAATAATAGGGAGACGCTAACATTTCGAAAAATTAGTCCAGGTACTCCGTCCCCCCTGCTTCCCCTCACAAGTCAAGCACTACTATGAGCCAATCAATGAGTGAATGCGTGGTACTTGAATTAGGTATATATAAATCATATTATCATAACAAAGAGTATTTTTTGTATTTAATAACAATTAATAAGCAAAAACATAACAAAATACAATAATATGAGCGATCAATACTCACAATTACAATTATTAAGTACACGTAAAATATCAAAAACTTAATGAAAAGTTAAAAAAATTATTTACTTAATAAAGAACAACTTTTTGTGACTATTCTCGTATTAACCATCTTTATAGTATTTTTAGAGCGTTAGACAATTATAAATAGTTGAAAACAATTATTTTGTTTAGTATTATACGGTAACGTACACGACCAACTTTAAAAGTATTTTAGTAACAAATATTTATAATTTTATTTATTATTTATTATTACTATTTGAATAAATAATATTAAAGTTCTCATCTGTCAAATTTATAAGTGAAATCTAAAAAGGTTAAATAAATCTTCACATTTCGAATCATTTTTTTTTTTTGGATAAATTAACTGTTATTACATTGTTGAGTTAATAGAGTATAAGTTTTAAATATTAACATATTTATGAATTTTTTTCATCAAAATAACAATAAACATAAACAGATATCTCTATAATTACGTATAGTTATAATTTATAGGTATAGGTATAGGTTAGGTTAGGTATAGGTTAGGTTAAGTATAGGTATAAAATTTATAGGTACTTTAAATTATACCAGATTATAATCTCAAACCAAATATTTTACTTTACCGATTTAATTCCCATTATTTCTGTAATATCAATTGCTACCATGATCAGAAATGATATTATCCACAAAGAAAAATGCAAATAAAAGTGAATACTTTCAGCATAACGAATGTTTATATTCCATAAACATATCTCAGGAACATTCTGCCAATAGGCAATAATAGCCTTCAAAATAAAATTATTTAATATTAAATGTAATATATTTAAAATAGCATTATATGTATAGTAATATACTATTACATTTAAAGCAGATAAAAGTAGAACATTTTTGATAAACTTGAAATAACAATCAGGCAATCCACATAAGTTCCCAATTTTTTGAACGATACACTCAATTAGCGATGGCAAATACAAATAACAAGATGCCAGTGACCAGTTCACAATTATTCTATAATATATACCTAAAATAATAATTTATATATATAAATACAATTTTGTTTTTTTTGTTATTTGACTAAATATAAATCATGCAAAAATGTATATTATTTTAGATAATTGTTCAACACATCAATTAAAACTATATATAATAAGTAGAGAACGGATTTTTATTTAAATTAATATTTTTATGTAGTTTTAACATTGAAAAGTTTTTGACATATATGTACATATCATTTAATTGTGAATAAGCTGATGCTAATTTTATTTTAAATATTTTACAAATAAATAAATAATAATTAAATATTTTAGAAATTAATATACGTAATCTGTATTATTGTAGAATTTCCGTTTTTGTTTTACTATTTTACGATGGACGGAAAGATACGAAAAAAAAATTATTTTTAAAAGCACCGTCGTATACAAACACTTAAATATATGTATCCAAATTAAACCCTATTTCCCGAGCCTATTATAACTCAGTGGAGTACGTGGCTATCAGTTGTTTTCAATTATTCAAATAACTTTAAAAAAATTAAAAACGTTTTAAATTTAGAAACCGATGCTGCAATTACAATAATAATACTCTCATGAAATGTAAAAACTTGCAAAAAATGTAGCATTTATTTCTACTAATTTTGGATTTTAGTTGATACCATTTCAAAATAAGAAACTTCTAAAATGGCATTAACTTAGAACCTAGAAATAGTTGATAAAGCTATAAAGCAATTGAAACGTGTTCCTGAATAAATTAGAGTTTTAACCAATTCAAAATTACAAAATATATTGAGAAAAAACCCAGGATTTAACACTGTAATGTCGATAAGGGTTATACTACTAAACAAAACTCCAAAACACAATTTAGAAATATAATACAATCCAAAATAATTAACGTGTGTGAAATATACACCTATCACTTCTGTTAATGTGGAGAGGTCATTTAGCCGTTATAAAGCAATAAATTTAATAAATCAAATCGCCATAATTTTAAATTTGAAAATCTCAAATTATATGTAATTTCTAACTCTTTATCTCACGAAGACTATTTGGATGATTCACAATAAAAATTTTTAATTTATAGGCTGCATCAAAGTGGGTCCCGAATTTAAAATTACTACACTAGTAGGGTCCCGAATTATTTTAGGTACTACACTAGTTAGGTCTGAAAATAGTCCGAATTTGTATTATGTATTGTTTATAAATTATAGTGAATTCTGTGTTATTTTAATTTAAGTATTACAATATTATAAATAAATATTTATGAAGTAATAAACAAATATATATTTAAATATTTTTAATGTTGTACTAAATTAAAATCCGTTCTTTACTAATAAGTAACCTAATATTTATATCAAACCCTTTATGAAATCTAATTAAAAATCGCAATTTAATGTAAAGCATTATTTAAATATTGAAATATTGAACTATTAGGTATTTATATAAGACATAGCTTTATTTAAAAAACACATTAATTAAATAAATAGTAGACATTTAAATGCATTTAAAATTAGTTACGTATACATAAAATATTTAGATAAGATATAAAACTGTATACTGTAGTATAACTGTGTAACTGTATACTTAAGTTTAAACTGTTTTTCATAAACTTACAAAAATTATTTAAGTCGTTCAATGATTTATTTATTCGCAGATACGTAAATACATAAAAATTCAAATATTATAATATAAAACATTATTTATACTGCTTTGTATTAATATGTTTTATTTAATATTTAACAAACACTTTTAAGTTCTACAAAGAACTTAATAATAACTTAATACTGAATATTTAAATAAAATTCTTAAATTTTATTGATATCGTTAGCGATTCACATTATTTGATTAATAAAATATTTACATGGATTTTATGTAAATTTGAAATAATAATGTTGTAAAAATAAATAAACTAATATTGTCTGAAATATTGTTCAAACTTATGCAATTTCGACTATAATATATCGAGTAAATATTAAAAAGATACAAGACCAAGAAAATGTGATTAAATTTAATTTTTTTATTATAATTATTATTATAAATAATACATTATAATCAGGATTTGGGACTTATAGCATTTATAATCATCAAAAAAAGCGACTAAATTCTTCATTATACACATTCAAAAAAAGCACTTAAAAATAACCCAACAAAGACAATAAACACAATTTTTTTGAATAAAATATTATGTTAATTTTTATTTGTTATTGTAAAAATTATTTGAAAAATTGAAAAATGAAATTGATGTAATAGTTATAAATATTATTTTTAACAGTCCAGTTGTCTACTGTCCGCAGATTGGATTTGGACCAGTTTTACCGGCCGTTTTCTACAATATACTTCAAATGGGTATTTTGAAAAATAAATTTCAAACTTTTTAATTATAACTATAGAAAAAATAATTCGTTTTAACATAAGAGATTGCAATAAATAATAAAATTTCAAGTTTTCAAAAGCAAAAGTCTTTCTATTATTTGAAAATATTCTTTTATAAGCTGAAAAATAGGGATTATTAATGTCTACAGATGTGATTTAAAGTATATACGATATTTTCGCTGGAGTAGTTATCGGGAAATTCACTGAAATTGAGTAACTCACTCTCATCTTCACTGTCAACTATCCTTAAATGTTTCTAACTATCTTTCACGCGGTATATTTGTGTATTTTTGTGTTATGTGGATATATCCACCAACGACGCTTAGTATTTTATCTTTTTTTTTTTTTTTATATGAATTTTATACATTGCATAAACTAGAAAAAACACTTCTACGTCATTCAAATTATTTATGATATTTATTTTTTAATAAAAATCAAAAAACTATTCTGTGATCGTATGGTGGTATCAGTGTTTTTTTTCAAGGGGGTGACCAGAAGGTTATTACCATTCCGAAAAAATATATAAACTCCTCCTCCTGGAGATATATATTTATTTACAAATTATTTACTACTATAACATACCACATACCCTCTCTCCCAAGATAGAAGATCTGAAATAAACAAATTCTAGATTATCGTCAGAGGCCCATGTTATAATTAAGCAAAGATATGCAAAAATAATATATATTAAAATATATACATAAAATAATAAAAAACTAGGAAAAAGCTAAAAACAAAAAAAGACTTGTTTTATATTAAAGATCATAAAAACATGAAAGTTTTCATAGCACTGCTAGATTTCATATTAAATCAAAAAAATAAGCAAATGGTTGAAATCCCGAACCCTGATAATAAGTATTTTCACTGTATTAAAGATTTTTAGAGTTCTCTCAATAAAATATACATGAAATAGTAACACAAATAAACTTTACCACAGAATTTCAAATCAATCACACACTTAAAGCATTATATAATATGTACCTACATTTATTAATAATAATTAAAATAATTAATAAATATAAATAACCAAAAAATAAATGTAATGGCTATTTTATGAATTATAACAATTTAACATACGAGTATAACCAACTAAAAGCCATCTATGGTTCTTTTCGTTATAAAATGAATATTATTTCATACACTTTACGGAATAACAAACATTTTAAAATCTATTAATAACTTATAATAAAATTAATAAATTTTTAGAAAATAATAATAATAATGAATTTATTTAATTGAATAATTTTTAGTTAATTAGAAAACCGTTTATAATCTAACGTAATATTTTAAGAGATTTTGAATACCTACCATAATCTTGTACTTCGATAGTTGATTTATAATTAATGATATATGTTTAATGTTACTTTTCACAATACTCGCTCTATTACCACTGAGTAAAATTTTATTAAAACTAATTTATAGTAATATACAGTCAAAAATTATTGTCTGCCCTATACCACAAAAATTTTCATGATAATCTTATTAGTTAATTGCTGTTAGTAGCTAAAATGTAAATTTTTCGAAAATGCAGTGACACCAACTATACTATACAGGGGCATCATTGGGGTATCGCAGAACATATATTAGCAACCCTATTTTTCCCCGTATCATAATCGGCCTAACTTAATTTCATGCTGGCACCGATGCCCGATGTATCAAAATTAAATTGAATTAATTAATGTTTGAATTGGACTTAAAGATGACACTGTAATCTAGATTACATAACAAAATATTAAATACAAAAAAATTTGCTTGCTAATAACTACTGTAATCTAAAAGAAGTACAAGTTATATTGGGAGCATAGGGTTCTATTTTAATTTTGCCGTTTCTTTTGCTATCTGCTATTTTCATTTTCCAGATTTATTTTTCATCCCTAATAGTTAGGTAAAAAAGAACTCCATTTCCTACATTTAAATTTTCATTGTTTTAAAAGTGGCCTGATGGTAGAAAAATTTGGTCTGGTAAAAAATTTGGTAGCCCTATTTTAAAACTGAAATGACTCGTGAAATGGTTACTTATATATAAAATATAAATAATAGTAAATAATAAAATGTAAGGTGAAATATTATAATAATAAATTAGTAAGAAATATTAATAATAGTAAATAAATATACAAATAAAAATACATAATGATATTAATAATTATTGTTGATGCTGACAATACTTTTCTTTGGACAATTTTTTTATGTTTGGCTCAGTATTTTATAGAGAACACCTAAAGTCAGATGCGACATCTAAACGATTTCTATGTTTGTTTTTTATAACTGCCATGCTGGAGAATCCAAACTCACATAAATAAGTAGGTGAAAATTTTACAAGGACTTTTGAAGCTTCATTTGAAATTTCAGGATAATAGGTTGGAGTATTACCCAAAACTCTTCCAAAGAGCTACAGTTAAAATCAATTTTCGTGCATGAAACGTTCTTCAGCTCGATTGCCTGTTCTTGAATTATATCTAGAAATATGTCTACGTTAGTACTGAATGTAGAACTTGTTAACATATATTGCCAACTTTCGTTCGAAAAATTTGGAAAATATCGAGTAAGTTCATCAGTCAAACTGTCGAGATGTTTAATCACTATATCTTTCAACCCAGCAGGACAAAATGGTTCTTCTTGATTAGGGAGAAGTTCGTTCAGTCGACGGAAAGACGAAAAATTAGGAGTCTCTTTGTTTACTCTGCATTTCTAAAACTGTATTTTTTCTAGAAATGCATTAATAGAATCATTGGTGATTATGACGTTGGTATTCCTCCCTTGTAATTTAAGATTTAAGTTATTAATAGACTCGAAAAAATCTGTTAGGTACTTATAGTCTTTATCCGTTACTAATACCCAATAACGGATATAGAAAACCTATCAATTAATTTTTTTTTTCTGAGTTTTACAATAAAAATAATTTAATCAATAAAAATTGTATTTCGTAATAACTGCATGTGCCTCCCAGCAATGTGTACACGCCCCCAGGGGGGCGCACCTCCCGGTTTGGGAACCAGTGAACTATGCAGTGGCGTAGCCATGAGGCCATGGACCACCGGTTAAACCTTCGTTTGCCATATTGTTTATTCACATAATCAATATAAATAAATTTTCATAGTGGTGGTATTTTTATTTAATTTTTTTTAATTTTACACCCTTTTTTTTTTTGGCTTTGCTTTTTCCTCTTCATCATAATACCAAAATCTTGACTACGTCATTGAAACTATGGTATAAAATGGCTATGATATTAATTGTCCTACATTAAAACATTTGAAAGTTAGAAACTCTACCGACACCTAAATAAGATTTCTAGAAACTACTTTTTTAATTCTCTAATAAGAACCGCATTGTTTACAATATATTTTCTAATAAAATGTGTATTATGTAACTAGTAAAAAAATAAAAGCATAATGATAAATCCAAATTTAAATTTAAATTTAACAAAATATGTCAAAAAATCAATGGTCAACAATCTGGCGGAACGGCCGTTGGACGATACCATGAATCAAATGCAGATACAAGCATTCAACAAATTCACACTTACAACTTCTATATTGTAAGCTAAATTATAAGATAAATCAGTAAACTTCAAAAAGAATATTTAAGAAGAAAATGTGTATTTTTATGTTCGGATGAGATGCTACACTCGAATACCTTACGACGTAATCGAATGTACATTTCCCCCTATCCTCCCCTCAAAAACATATAAACGATATACTTGCTGTATATTATGTATCAATTTAAAACTTTAAAATTAAATAATTATTCAAAATTGATTTTTGCCATACAGATAGTTACACCACAGAGTAAATGTAATCTATTGTATGGTCACACCCCAAAAAAATTCTTATTTTAATAAACAAGAATTATTAAATAATTATGAATATAATAATAAACTACGAAAATAATTTATAAAATCACACGAAAATGTTTGAACACATAATAAGAAAATTAGGAAAACATGAAGTACAGTATAATAGAATTTTCCATAGGTATGTTTATAATTAGGGCTCGGAACTTTTAGGAATTTGCATGTTTTTAAATAATCATCAAAAACATAGCTAGGAAATATATAAATTTGTTTCATAGCAATACAAGTTTATATTTAAAATTTATAGTTTCATATTTTGCATATTTGACCATTTTTCATTTATAAGTACATATTTGACAATTTTTCATTTTATAAGTGCATATTTGACAATTATTTATACGAAGGAGTAAGTTTATAAATTTTTTAAAAAAAATTATGAATTTATTTCTTCATATATCGCTCAACTAGGAACTCAAGGTGTTTTATTGGTGCACTAACTGAATGCATTAAAATAATTAAAACTACAAAAAAACATATACATTCTTCAAAAATTGAAAGATCTGCACAAGCTAAGGCAAATTATGACAAAATTAAAAAAGTTTTAGAGAAAAAGATTGGATTTGATCAACTACAAAAAATATCGAAATTTTAAATGGAAAAAATAAATCTATGGATGGATTGCCTGTAGATATTAGTAGTAGTGACTTACCATTTTTTAAGTTTGCACCTATAAATTCCGTAGACATATAACATTCCTTTTCTAAATATAAAAATATTTTGGCTTATAACATGCAGTCATTTAAATTTCCCAACTTAAGAAAATATCTTATAATCCAATGTAATTATAAATATATAAAAAATAGAAAATGTGTTTTCGATTTAATTTATTTTTAAAACCATTTAAAATATTTTATTTTAGATAAAAACTCAATATCAAATGAAAACAAATTTGAAAAGAAGTAAGTAAGTATTTCAGGTCATCATATCTATCATATAGAAAAATATTATTATTATTTATTACTAATTACATTTTTTAATTTAATTAATTATTACAAATATAATATTTTTAAATGTATATTTTAATAGCATATTTATTGATTCTTTAGGGCATAAATGCATACATATTTTACGGTTTTTAATAGTATAAAGTCCTTAGCCTTATTTATAAAACATTCTTGCGACTACTTCGTTGTCAGTATATTTATTTAGCCATTTTGATATGGATTATAGTTATAAATAGTACAAAGTTAACTTTAACTATCAATATTTAACTGAACTTATTTAACTAGTTTAACTTCTGTAACATGAAGTCCAATATCTATAGTGTAATACATTTAGTTAAATATTGATAATTAAAGTTAATTTTATACTATTTATGACTATAATTCATATCAATATGCCTAAATAAATATGCTGACAACAAAATAATCGCAAGACTGTATTATAAACATAAATATACCCCAAATTAATACGTATTTTCCGTATACTCTATCAATTGACACTAAATGAAAAATTTAGATTTAGAATCTCTGTGCAAAGCAAAAAGGTAACGAGGATCGGTGTATTCGTATACATATTAACATTCATTATAGAATAGGTTTTATTCTATAATCAATATCACATACCTAATACATATTAGGTACTTATGTAATATGTATAAAAATATTTATGAAATAATAAGTTTACATAAATTATTATTAATCCAACTACCAACTACTGCGGCCCACAAGGCGGTATCTAGGGAGGGTCCAAGGTGTCTGCCCCCCCCCGAAATTTCTTCGATATTTTACGAATGTTTAAAATAATATTTTTTTTTAATACCAACATAAATATTTTCAGTCAAAAATGACTTAAGCTCCAATCGAGGCTCCAATTAACCATTGACTGCTTTTAGTTTTATAATATAATATCATATGAAAATATGGTATTAATTTTAATAAAAGAAGATTAAATTTTTTTCTGTCTTATTTTTAACCAAATATCGAAAGTTAAAATCTAAATTCAATAAAATTATAATACACACGTTTTGGACCCCTCCCAAAAAAAATTTCTAGATTCGGCCTTGACGGCCCATGTACTCAACCGATGCAATTAAAACCTTTCAACTGTTGAAACTATCAAACAACTTTTACTAATATACCACACACAAAAACACACATTTTAAAGTTATTAAAACATATTTTTATTTCATTAATTTTTTCGAAAATGTCAGCATAAAAATTTGAAAAACTCAAATATAGTAGTTACACCGTAATACTACTTAGCATTTTCCGATAGCTATATAAAATTATACTTACGGATATCTGATGGTAAGTTGTCGGACGGATAATAGTGGACACCGGAGAGAAAATGACTAAATTGTAAAACGGACACTACCGATACGAAAACACCCGTCGTCACGGCAATTATTGTAGCGCACAGCTTCATATATCCGCATTTTCCGAAAATCATGTCCAATCAACGACTACAATACAAAACAACATACGAAACGACAACGATTTTCTTTAAAACGATCGTCATTACACCAAGTTGACCGATTTCCGTATCGACATGTTGTTATCAAATAGATAAACGGTTATTCAATCACTGACGATTTAAAATTATCACCTCGATGGAAACAACGCCGAACCATAATAAAAATATACCGCCGAACTACCTACAATACTACTTAGGAAGGTACATATTACAACATACGAGGCTATAAACAACAAAACGCGACAAACGCCATATTACATATTAGCACGTCGTCGCAAAACTTCAGACCATTCTTGACTCATAAATTAAAATGTAGTCTATGAACATTGTAGAAGTTATGGAAACCAGCTTATTTTTTAAACAACTTTGTACAAGGTGGTTTATTGTTTATGACTCATTTATGACTTGGATTTTAGATAATAATCGAATAGTTGTGCTAATGTACGGAATAACTTTCGATAGTTGACTATATTTTAATTACGAATATTTTATTCGAAATGTCTTCGATAAGACCAAATTCCTTGATGAAAAATATTCGAATGAAATCATCCAAAATCTATATAATTTGAAAAATATGCCAAAGCCTATTTTAAAAATAAAAACCTCATTAAAATAAACTTAAATTAAAATTGTGTACACAGTGTGAAAAGTACATAATCGTTTATCATATGAGAAAACGATTTTATTTACAGAAACCACGATTATAGATAATACCATTGATTATAAATACTATATATTACATATAGTATTTATAATCAATGATAGTACTATCTTTAATCGTAACAGATACCCATTTCGGAATGGTATGTCGAAACGTACCGATCGAAAATATTGTACAATAATTGTAAGATAATTTATTATCTTGTGTAGGTGAACGGTAAATCGTTATATGAGTTTAAGCGATCAAGAGAACTTGAAAATTACTACAAGCGAATACTGATTGTTGTAATTTAATAATTTATCCGATGTTACCGTCACTAGACGACTTCAAGTAATATTTCAAGACAACACGGACCACCGGTAATAATGACCACCAATTTGATACGTAATAAGAAAAAATCAAAAATCTTACTATCGAGTATTGTATTACGCGGTAAACTTTTTATTTGGAAAATGCGCCCGCTTCAAAGGACACGACAAGTATATTTGATTGAACCTTAACTATTATAAAATAAGACCCTGGTAAATCCAGATCATTGTAAATCCTGGTCCCAATGAACGACAGCGACCATGGTTATGTACGATCCCCTAGCATGCCGTTGGAATATGACAACGTTCAATGTAATATGTATGTACTAAACCCATAGATGATAACACAAAATAGTTACCAGTCTACCGACATTGGTAACTACAGATAAAGGAGACTGTGTCTATTCATCTGTTCTCCGTGAACTGCGCAAGTCTCTTAAACATTATTCGTAATTAATTGTTTTTTAAATACGACTACGATACAACTATTACGACAACTGCGAAGATATTGACGTGTCGGAACTTCGGAACAAATAATCGGTTCCGCCCTTTTGAATTGCGTACCGTTGCTACTCGCCAACAATTCTTTGGCGTTCAGTCACAATATTGCAGCTATAACCCATTAATCGGTTCAAGACTATCGCCGGTTAACATGGATAGCTCTTCTGACATCTCTGAGTAAGCATAAAAACATTAAAAATGCAGTTGGTTGAAATTACTATGTTGATTTTATTTGGTCGCGCTCATTTAAATTTATTTCGTCACATTCATACCATACGATACGTTTTTCAACACATCGTTTGACTCTGCTAATCATGTAATACCAAACAATGAAACTTTAATTGAATTGTTTTATTCTTACCGTGGGTTCCTTTGAAATTTTTTTTTTAAAGAAACAGTATTTAAATATCAAATTGATGCACCTTACCAAATAGTTAGTATATACTGACAAATTGATTGTTTTTGTTACTTGTTATTATACTGAACTAACACAAACATTTCTATTAACAGAAATAATAACTGTTTGAAATATTCTATCTTTATTCAACAACATTTTACCTGTAAAATTTGATGAAAACCATTAAGGGATCCTTAACCTTGAGATTGTGACTTGGTTAGGTTAGTTAGAACAACGTAACTTGATTCAAGTCATTGATTCCATTTTTTATGGACTGACTGTACAATGTACTAATAATAAAGTATCTTTAGAATAGGTCACAGTTGTGTTAAACATGTACTCCAGGGAGTTCAATTGAATTATCTAGTAAATTTGAATGTTAAAAAAATATAAATTATCATTAAAAAATTTTAATTAACTTTTGTATATATTACTTGACAAATATTTTCTGTTTAAAATAGTATATTTAATAATTAAATATTATATAACATCTTTAATTTTTAAAGATGTTTAAAAAATAATGTTCTAGTATTTGAATGAGTAATAAATTGAAACAGGTAGATGGGTAAATCTAATTATTTGAACTTGCCGTTTTAATTTCATTCAGCGCCACTGATAGGTCAGATGTTTAAGCACTAACTATTGTCTAGAATCGGTTGATAGGATCCTGGCTTTATTTTCTTATGTTCATTGCTATAAAATTACTCTCATCTCATTAAACTTCATTGAATATTTTCATAGATTTCATCAATGGTGATATTTAATAACACATTTTCTGTTTTAATATCATATTAATAGTATAAATGTAACTGTTCGATATCCATCATTTTCAAAATCATTTAGTTGGTGACTATAAAAGTTAGTAGGGATTTTTAAATTTTAAGCTAATGAATGTAATTTAATATTGTTTAATAATATTTAACATTAAGCTCTGTTAAAAAAAAAGTGTTTGTAAGAAATAAATTGTATAATGAATAAATAAATTATATTTTATTACCCAATTAAAATATTTGCTTTAAAACTACTCAAATATTCCAAAATTAATTTTTTTTAATTACCAACATCAACCTAACAGTGATTTATTAATTTTTACAGCAACCTAAGTGACGTATCAGACTTTGAATTTCAATTTATTTCAGAACATTCATATCAAAGTAATGGACGTGTTGTGCGTATGTATTCGTTTTATGTATAATACAGCAAATATGAAAAAAATTTTATAACGTCTATTTAATTTAAATTATTTTTATTTTTATTAAGCGCCAATAGTAGATGGTGTAACACACTATGACCAAAATTTAACTCCAGCCCATAAGGTAAATTTTAATTTTCATTTATTCACTAATACACAATATTTTGTTTAAGTTTGTAAAAATAATCTTAAACATATGAAAACTGTATGATACTATAAACACTAAAAATATATGTTTTTAAATATTAAATATTTTGTTATATTTTAAATATTTAAAATATATAATCATGAAATTAATTTTATTACATTAAGATTATTTTAAAAAGCTGTATTTTAAACAAATATTGTGTATTATAATATAGTATAAAATTATTTTTATTAGATTAACAGTAGTAGTAACTAAATTAAACTTAAATAAATAATAAGTTAATGTATCAATAATTTTTATCATAATATTTAGTATTTAGGAGATGGACTTTGTGAAACTACTGGTCGCACAGTGTTTGAAGAAAATATTACTCACACATTACCAGTTATATTTTTGAGGCTAAATTTGATGCCAGGTCAGACTCTTCCAATCATTGCTCGCACTATAGATGTCAAATTGTTATTGAAATACGCTTTGTCCACAAACCGTGCATTCGGAGTCTCATATAAATTGTAAATAACAATCTTTAATTAGTTTTTTTTTAATAAATTATAATGTAAAATTATTATTTTTAGAAACAAAAAAGGAAAACAAACATTTGGAACAATTGCTGAGGTTTATGAACAATCCATAGATATAGAAAATTCTCAATCTTTTCAAGTCAAGGCTATGGGTCACCAACGGTATAAAATTTTAAACATAACACCATTTCCTGAGAGGTAACTTATAATCATGTTTTAAAAACCTTATTATTTATTAATAAAAATATGCCGTATTATTTTTCATTTTTTTTTATTCATCTAATATAATGCGTATGCTTTACACAAGTCTAGGTAAAAATGTTCATATACAAAAATGTCCAAGTACTATAAATGTCCTTTTGACCAATTCCTCACTTGGCATTCTTGATATTATATTTACATTTAATGAACATTTAACTTCCGCAAAGTAATTGCTTGGATTTGTTTCATTATTTTTAATATTTGCCCAAAAGAGTTAAATTTTGAATGTATAAATATTTTAATTCTTTAATTTTTTTTACTTAAAAAAATTATACATTTACATATAAAACACAAAAATTTCCAGCAAAAAAAAAATATTGAATAGCTTGTCTATATTCTAATAAATAATAATATGTTTAAAAATGTTGTCTTACTTTAAAGCTTTTACTTACTGTCTTACTTTAAATATTTTGTCACATCAACTTCAAAATAGTCTGCTAGTTCAGGGGTCTTCAACCTTTTTATGCAATAGGCCACATATTAATTTTTTTAAACCTTGCAGGCATTTGTAGTAAATACATGTATTTTATATAAAAGTTCAGTTTTATTCTTACAATTTTTAAAATTAATTGGATACATTTAAAATTACAAATTATTATTATTATTAAAACATAAATTAATAAACATTTTTTTTTTTAATTACAAATTTTTTATTTTATTTTTAATGTGAAAAAATTTAAAATGTGATTGCGGGCCGCATATTATGACAGGGTGGGTTGAAGACTCCTGTGCTAGTTGACTATGGTTTTCACTAGTTCTAGTTGTCTGGTTGTGAATAGTCCATATTAGTTTTTAAAACTTCTTAACTATTAAATAAATCATTTTTGCACAATTCCAATACATTTTTGATTTTAGCTTATGCTGAAACCATTCATACATAATTTTCAATTATTTTTATTGAACAAGATTACTTCTGTCATAATTAATTGTAATATGATTATGTTTGTATGAAGAATTTTAGACTACGACTTATTGTAAACCAGCTGGTTTTTCAAATCAATCAAAAGCATATATTATTGCAATCTTATTCTTATCAATAATATTATGCAATAGATCATATCATGATCGCCTCTCAATAAAATGCTCTAAACATCATTTATTATTATATATCCATTTTAAATAAACTAGTTTTAACTGTAACTTAAAATTTTAATTTTGTTTTAGTAATGGTCAGTCCATTGCATTAGCTCAAATAAAAATTATACCAGATACTACATTAACTCGACCATATCGACAGTTGTGTTTACATCCAAAAAACCGTAATTTGAGACATAATGATGCGTAAGTAACAAAATATTTATTTTAAGTAACTAATTTCAATGTTACTATAATATAAACTATATTTTCAATAGATGCCGTAAAAAAGATATGTGGCAAACGCTATGGCCAGATTGGGTTTATACTCAGTTTGATGTGAATCATTTAGCATCAATTCTTACCAAAAAAATCAAAATTTTATGTAAGTCTATTTTTATTATTTCACATTCTGTTACAACCATTTAACTATTCCTCGCTTCTTATTTTTATATATTTTATTAAAATGCATTTATTTTATTGAAATTATAAAATATGTAAATAATTCATATCTGCACATTACTTATTAAACATAATCATAAATTTAAAAAAAATCTCAAAACAACAACAAAAAAACGACAACATGTCACATTTTAACTGACACTGATTATGTGTTGTTAAAATATACATTAAATGTCTGATATTTCTGAGTTTTTTTTTTTTTTTTATCTAATTAATTTAAAAAAACTGAATAAAATATATTGCAGTATTTGTTAATAACTTGTGTTCTATTTTATTTTAAAGATAAAGATGTCAAGGTCTTAGATGATCCATGCTTATTATCATTCCAAGTGTTGAGACTTGGTATATTTCAACCAAAACAAGTGAGCTTCTTGTTGGGTATTGAGTCAACAAACCTAAGACTTCAATATGAAATAAGTTATTGGAATGATAATGTAAGAAATAAAATTTTAAGTCTTTGCATAAACTCACAACTGTTTTAATTTAGCAAGCCATGCAAAAATTTATTTGTAATGGTGATGATTGCAATGCTGTAATTTGTGATATGAGCAGTGTATTTCCAATGTCTCCCGAAGGACCACAGGGTACATACTGTAACTCTTGGGGACAAATTCATGATATGATTACAGTTACCGATTTAGCTAACAATTTATCAGTGATTGTAATTGGAAGGGCATCAACAGAATGTTGCTGGTTCCCCGGGTAACATATTTTTAATTATCCATTAATATTTTATTACTCAGTTTATCTATATTTTTACAGGTACAAATGGCTTATAATTTTGTGTCCATGCTGTCAAAGTCATTTAGGTTGGCAGTATGAGGCTAGTGAGAATTCATCACTAGTACCTAGAATATTTTATGGCTTGTCAATGCGTGCCATAAAACCATTTTTTGAATGGAACAACACTGCATCTCCTGAAGAACTGAATCAATGGTTATAACTTAATAAGAATATTCTATTGAATTATCATAAATTATTTATTTGTATCTTAAAATCTTATTTTAATAACATATTTAGAAACAATATACAATTTATTTATTTTTTGAATTAGTGTGTATACAACTAATATATATATATATATATATATATATATATATATATATATATATATATTTGATTACACTATTGTTATAAATTTAACTATTTTTTAAAACTTAATTTTTATTCAACTATCTGTTATATACATTAACAATAAGCTTATTTAAAGGAATAAATCAAAGTATAGAATGTTGAAAATATAAACTTAAATACTTATTAGGATTAAGGTATAATAAATATTATAAATTAAGAAACATAAATATAATTATTTAGTTCAAAACGAATTTGTTGAAAAATTAACTTAAAATATTAAAAAAGCTAATTTGTTCCTACTTATAAAGTGATTAGAAAAGCTTAGGTGTATAGTTTAAGCATAAGTTCTTTGTATCATTTTTAAGAACGAATTTTGAAGTCAAAAATAGCAATCACTGACAGGTAGTAGTTACTTCCATGTTGCCAGTCCCACCCACAGTAAAAAATCAAAAAAAAAATTATGCAATTCGCAAGACCAATTCCGGCATGACACTCCTTCCCCTTCAAAATCGAAAATCCATAAAGAGGGCCGATAACATATTTCGCCAGCCCTTCTCTCTGGTCAAAATTAACATATTAAAAAAATTTTTTTTTGCAAATATATAGTACACAATTTGCTTGAATTAATTATTAGGAGAAATTCTCATTTTGAAAGTTCAAAAAGTAGTAAAAACTATTAAATAGAAAAAAATGTTGTTTTATGAGTTTACTTAAGCATTCTATTAATATAGTTTATCATGATAAATAATATTATTTATGATCAGTAATTTCTTAACTCGATTATTTATAAATAATAGTTTGACAATGTACTGTAAAAAGAATAATATATTAAATGTTTTTATTGTAATATATTTCTAATGAAAATTAATATATGCATTTATGAATCATCCTTCATCTTGTGGTTTTGTCATATTTTTAGATTGGTATAAATTTAATTTTATTTATAAGCAACTATTGTTTATCTTTATTCAAAAACTGATCCATTCTTATTTAATGTTATCATTTGTTTTCTGATGCCGAGCCCACACAAAGATTTCTTTTATTTATTTTACCATTTTTAAAATTGCTGTTTTTAACTAATTTTACGGAAAGTGGCTGGAAGGAAATGTGGACTTTCACCGGCAACGATTGTTGAAACATTGCTTTTTTTAAAGACAGAATGATTATTTTTGAGAACCGTGAAGACGTAAGTATTTTCATATTATAATATTAATGTCTTATGTGATTAATACTCATTAATAGGGCTTGGAAAATGATGCATTTTGCATTTTTTTTTTTCTAACGTTTTAGACGATGCTCTCCTAGCCATAAATGTGTTTCATTAGCATTTGAATCCAAATAACTAATTTTTATTTTACAAATACTTACTTTTTAAGTCATTTTTTGACATTTTTAGATAATTTTCCCATATTTTTAATGATTTCACACTGTTCATACTATCGTTTTATGTCGACATTATGCCTTAAGATAACTTAAGACTTCGCCGATTACATTCGTTATTGTCGTGTTGTAGTGAATATTATTATACTTATATTATTTTATTATTTTTTCCTAATATTCGATGAGTATCCGATTTTATTTTGTCGATTATAGTCGTCGCGTCGTTGTGTTATAGTGAATAATACCTATCCATAGACGGTAAAGTAGGCGGTTGCCCCCCCCCCCTGTGAGTTCTTAGTCACCCTATAGATTTCAAATATTGATTGGTAACCCCTCATATTACATGCTTATTTATAGTCTGCATGGTTGTAAGTAATAATATTATTATCTACAACCGTGGGAGTCATTCATGTAAATATGCTGATAAGATTTTTTGCGTCAACATTTTCAATATTATTATAATTTATTTTTATCATTGACAAATCATGAACCAATATTATTACTTTATTATTATCTGTATCACAAAGGTTTTGTATGATTTTATACTTTGATTTGAAGTGTGTATTTTATTTAGAATTCTTGAGTTTTTTGGATAATATTAATTTTAATTAAAATTATGAACACAAACCGTAGTAAAAAAATAAAAACTTTATACGGCTTTTTCATACAAGAACCTTCACTATAAGTGGCTCTACGAGGTGTGCCGAATGTGCCTTGGCATACCCTAATGTAAATAATGCGAATAAAAAAATTGAATAATTACAATTGAGAATATATGTGCATACACATTAATTTAATTTTAGTTTTTTATAAGTAATATTACAAGTGTTCAGAATAAGTCTGAAATAATATTAACGTGTATATTTTACCAATCGTTATTTTAAATCATTAACGAAGCCTTTATTTTTAGAATTTAAATCATAACACGGTCTACTTGTACGTGTTTATAGCCTCCCCTTTATATTTTGAAAAAAAAACCAAAAAATGACAGGACATACTTAAATGTGTCACTCTGGGTACGCCTATGAGAACCATCACAAGTAAATTGTGGTAAGTTATTATTTTAAAATTGTATAAGATAAAATAATATAAATCTAGCTATTTGTAAGTGTATTATTAATTTTACAAAATTTTTATTTAATAACATTTTACAAATCTTATTTAAAATAAGTTAAAATAGTTATCAATAAAATACTTTTTTTATAGTATTGCTAGTCCAAAGATTTAGACAAAATAGTGTTAATATTTTAATTAAAGTATTTCCTGCCCCCCCCTGCCAAGAGGGTCTAGTACCGCCTATGATTATATCTAAATTTTATTATTTTTTCGTAATATTTTCGAAATGGCAACAATTAAATGTCGGATAGTGCTCGTCTGCGTTTTCCAATCACTTCAGTGGACTCCACTTTTTTCCAAATATAAATATTTATAAACAAATAATCATCCTTCATTAACTTTTGATAACATCAAATACCTATGTTCTAATTGTACAATGCAATGATTTTGATATTTATGTAATTTGTAAGCTTTGATAAATGTATAAAATAAATATTTGTAATTTTTTTATTTCGTATTTTAAGAATATTTGTTGTCATTATTATATCATCTTTTGATTAAGTTTTGATATATTTATATAGAATTTTATAGTAAAATAAAGTAAAATATTTAAAAAAATGCATTATTATTTATTTAAAACAAATATTTTTAAATTTTTTAGGTTATTTTTTAAAGAAATTTTTAGCCATTTTTATATCATATTTGCATATATATTTTTTAGATCATCTTTTAATGTTTTTAAGGTCATCAACTTCCGAGCCATATTTATTATGCTTCAATAAAAATGTTTAAAAATGTTGGGCAGTGATATTATCACATTTCTAAACATTTTTAAACGTCGATTATTTATCTGTGTAACCGTGTTCGATCCCTACACAGGTAAAATATTTTTTTTTTATGTAAAACTTCTTTCTTGAGGTCTGAGTGGAAAAAAATTGTCACGAAAAATGAAAGGACACGAAAAAATGAAACGACAGATATGGTGTATGAATGCGTGTGTAAAAGTGCGACAGCAATCGAATAATAATAATATTAATATTAATTAAGTAATATGACCTATATTTGCATTACTAAGTGTATATATATGTGATATGTAAAATAAGTTTTCTAGTTATTATTGTATATACCGGTCACTTTTCGGAGCATCGATACTCCATTCTTCCATTCTAAACGATCAATATCCAAAAGATAAGAAGAATAGAAGCACCCGACGGCAATTACGACGACGACTGCGGCGACAAATACGAACCTTTGATCAGTATATTATCGTATATACGTGTGTTATAAATGTCTGGTATTTAACTATTGGTCATCGGTTTCCTTAGATTGGTAATAGTACTGTGACAGCCAGATGTTTATTGATTTCACTGAAATCATAGTATTTTTGGAAATTATTTGTAAGACGTTATCGACTACACCGAATTTTTTTACATATTTATTCGGCCAGTTACCAGAAAATCATAAAATATAGAAAATTAGCAAAATTGTGGTCTTGAAATCGATAGTTGCATATGATCTGTTAATAATTATTATTTTTAGTTGATAATAGGATGGAGAAGAAAAAAATTGTATTAATAAAATAACGTTTATACCTATACCGTTATCTTTACATTAAAAAACAGATCGCTTAAAAAAATTATTTTATTTGTGCAGGTGTTTTTAGAACGTAGTTAAGTTCTAGGAATATTGTACCGGAAGGGTAAAAATATCCTAGAAAAATCATACCCCCCTCGAGGTACAATATTCCTAGTAAATTTTTACCGGAAAGTAAGATTATCCTAGGATATTCTTACCGAGGGGTAAAACTTTCCTAGAATAATCTTACCCCCTGAAGGGGGTATAATTAACCTAAGATAATTATACCGGGGGTAAAATATGCCTAAAAAAAATCTTACCCTCCCCCCCAGTAATAATTTCCGGGGGTATGATTTGACTGGAACACCGAGATGAAGCGACGTTTAACCGAGACTGACGTGAGAAGTGCAAACCGCCACCCGAGGGACCCCCTAGACGATCAGCCAACGCTACGTGAGGCTCCGAATACGGCTTAGGGGTAAATTTTGGTCGTAACCCGGCTCTGCGGCTCAAAGTACGAATGATATTTTACGCAAACGGCCAGCATCGGTGAAAGCCGCCACCCCGAACCATTCATGCGTGCAAGTTCGCTGTTCGGGCAGGCGTATTCTGAAATTATTCCGCCTGTCACCCCATGACAAGGGAGTATTTAATACCGCTATCCACAACCTGCAAACCCGATCTAGTAGCGAGAACCAGCGCCTCGAAACCCCGTCCCGTTACCGGAACGTGGTTTCACTAAAATATACCAACATATACAACACTGATTTAAAGAGTATTTATTATTAACTTATTGACTATACTCATTGGTATTCCTGACTCGCTAGTATGATGATGAAACGAGCACAAGCCCGTACAGCGGCGCTCAGTTTTATTTCATACTGCCAGCGAGGACCAAACCCCTGATCGTTTGTAAACGTGTTTATGTACTCTTCGTCAATGGAGCACCGAAAGGAACCGGGTCCAGCCAAACCGTAACAGGAGGAATCTCGTCACAGTTACAACACTCCGTAATACCGTAACAGATTGAACGTGAAGTCCCGTCGCAGCTTGCAGTCTCCGTTCGGTCCAGTTGTTCTCCGTTCAGTTAATCACTACCCATTATTATAATTCACTATAACAAAGTCAACCGTTTTAAGTAGATGTACAACTTCTCAAGCTTGTATTATTTATTTATTTGTTGTATTTTATGTACACTTTTCAGAGTACTTGTTATTGGACAATTATGTAATGTTCATATATGTATAATTTGTACTTAAAACTAATAAAACTCTGTTCAACTCAAGTCGCGTTCCGTTAAAGAATGTAAATAGAATAAGACATTATTCATTGGACATAGATTATCCACTTCATCGTTGCTACCGTCGTAGTGTGTCGCAAATAAATATTATTTAAATATCAATGTTTTTTATGTACAACAATTTATTTTAACTATAAAATACATTAACCGATAAAGTACCAAGATCTTGCAAATATGTAATAGTTTTTATACACTCTCATTGATTTTTCTGTTTCAAAGCGATTTTTACTATTAATTCTAATAGGTTTAATACTAATAATATAATATATAAAATATTTGCCATAAGTATAAGTTAAAACGTGTGAGCGAAACTTCATATTTCTGCCGGTAGTATGGGCTAATCAAAGATTTTTCCCCCTCCTATCAAAAACTGAAATGACGCCACTGGGCCAAGTTACTGTAGTTACGGCACTGATTGTGATGTCATCCGCAGGAGACTTCATGGCGCCGTATAATCCATACGTTAACTTACTTTAAATTAAAACTATTTAAAAAATATTTATTGTTGCTTTACAACAGTTAAATGTGCTAAATCAATTCATTCTTTATGTTACTATATTTATTATAACTTTAAAATTAGTAAATACTCATGAATATTTTTAATTCAACCATTGCTTTCTATTTTTTATTTAACAATGCTGAATGTTGGTTAAAATAATTAATTTTGATTAGTTATTACTGTATTACATAAGATTGAATAATAGGTTTATCTTTAAATGCTAGTTCCATTCTGTTGAATATCCTGTTTGTTAAGGATTTAACTTAGTACTCCTCTTTCTTTCTATAATAGTTATTTTTGTTTTGTAGATACTCTTTGTTCAAGTACAAATAAATAAGTGCTCATTGGGAGAGGGGAAATCGCCTTACTGAAAAATGAAGTTCCCACTTCATTGTTCAAACAAAGACATCAATCAAATTTGAAGCATGTCTAAGTAGTTGGCACCAGTGACCTTAACTTTTTGAAAAAAGAGAAGATTGGTTTCGCCTTCTTTGAAACCGTACAGAAAACATTAAGTAACCTTTGAAGAATCGCCCGAATGCTTAACGATTTTGTGAGAATTTCCAGTACCCCATATGCGAACGTTATGACGATTAACTTTCCCTTTCGGCATTTACCGATTCGATTTTATCGAATTCGATAACGCCAATTTTTGTATTAGCAAAACCATGGCAACGAGACGTTACGAACCATAATAAAAAACCTTTTTATGTTTTTTTTTGTTTTTTTCTGTATTAATGGGCACTATTGATAAACTTAAGAACTTATTATTCATAACGGTAGATAGCAGTACGCTCTACGTAGTCAAGTTTTGAAGTAACGAATTTTTTAAGTTGTGGTATTCTATTGTGTTGGTTTACGCTGTATAAATGTATATATGACTTGGTGACACACACAGTTCGGGTTGGACGGAGAAATGTATTGTCAGCTACAGACGGGTATTCGTAAAAATGCGATCAACTGTAAACGTGCCTCGAATTCCCCAAATGAAACCTAACCTTACGCATCTTTTTCGATCGTGATCGCAGTTACACGTGGATTCAAGGTCGTTTTTTTTTACAGTGAATATCCTTGGGACCCGTCTACGAGCAAGCAGGTAAATGACATACACCAACAGATAAATCTGTATTTATATATAAATAAATAGGTCTATAGTGTAAAACTACCACTGCTACGGTACAATGTGGACAGTAGGCCGCGTGCACAATGAGTCAAACATCCCTTCTTGGACGGCGCTGGGTCCTTGCACCCCGTCGAGTGTAGGCGTCGGAATACGGTGTTAGGGGCACGCATGGGCAACAGGTAACGGTATGCGTCGGTGATCGACTCTCGTTCTTTCCCTCGCCGCGTACGACATTTAACAACCCGCTGTGACCTGCTCGTAAACATTGTCCACCACAGATCGGATCATTTGCATCGTCCCCGTCGTCACGCACGGACCCTCTTGCCTACGGTAATAGCACTTCGTAGCGTGTTTTGCTGACCACTGACCGACGACTGGAAAGCATCGGAACCTGTATTAATTGTCGGTGTCGCTAAAGTTGGATCTACGTCAGAAACCGTCACAGTGAGATAAACATGGAAGCCCATTCCCGCCAAGTTGAGTGAGTGTGCTATTATTATAATTATTATTATTATTATTATTATTATTATTATTATTATAATTATTATTATTATTATTATTATTATTATTATTATTATTATTATTAT
>NW_020272909.1:391883-453948 GCF_003268045.1 Sipha flava
TATTATTATTATTATTATTATTATTATTATTATTATTATTATTATTACTACTACTTAGGGATGGCCAAAAATCTTTGACCATCGATTTATTGAAATATATCGCATACCCAATATCGATACCACAATATATCGACTGCTATTTTATCGATATATATCGAACATTTCATATAATAGGGTGCAAGGTGTAACGGTCTACGAAATAATAGATACTGATAATGATCAATATTCTTTTATGGCTCTATCGTCTAATTTTCATTCTAATAATAATTTAATAGTAGATATTCTGTGGACACCCGTAACAGCTGTATACAATACACTATAAGCCTATATCGACTTCCGATGTAATCAATGAGGATTGTGTGGTGCAAATGTGCAACATGTAAACACTAAACATAGCTATTATTATTAATCTATAACATCGCAAATAATTTATAAATGTATATAAATATAATATATCTAGGTTTCTCAACGATTTATCTTATTGAAATATCGAAAGAATCGATAATATTGAGTTGATATATCGACTTCATATATCGATATTTTTGATATATCGTTGTCATCCCTACTACCAGCCCCTATTTTTTAGTGAACTTCGACACAATATATGTAGTTCGAAACTGGAAGTATGCATTATGGATTAGAGAACTGTGTACCTTTACTAATAAATAAGACTTCTATGAAAGTGTTTTTCAGGAAGCCAGTTTAAACAAAACAACTGATGAGGACTTGAATATATCAATTAAATTTTATATTATAATACTCTCATTAAAATAAATTATAAAATTATAATTATAATTATAAAATAATTAAATTTCTAAATAGTTTTCATATTTATATCAGACAAAAGTATATTTTCGGTTTAAAAAATAATAACAGATTGGTAGATACCTAATTATAATGTGCAATTTGATAAATAAAAAAGAACTATTACTAAAGACTATTATTTACTTTGTACTAAGGCCCTTCACACACGAGACGATTGTAACGCCACACGATTATTGAGCGATTTATGCGATATATGTGATACAAGCAATCTGTGCGATTACGGGGGCGCACACGATGCGATTGTTGTACGATTATTATTATCGTTATTTGTGTATTAATCGGTTATTATCAGTCGTTTACTGACATTTGCTCGGTTCTTTAGTGGCCTTTTTTAAAATGCCGAGTTCATCTAGTGACGAAAAAGAAATGTTTACGTACTATTTGTTCAAAAAGTTGGTTGGTAGAAAAATGCAAGAAAAGATCATAGAAGGAAATTTTGGTTTCATCCTTATATTCAAAGAAATAACCTCTGTCGACTTTTTGTTTCGGCTAGAGAACTTCAGGAAACCGACGTTAAATTTGTAGCATTTTACAGAATGTCAAAGAAATCCTACAAAGAAATTGTAGACATTATATCTTCTGCTAATTATCAGAAGAATACCAACATGAGAGAATGTGGGAGTGAAAAAGAAATTCCTATTTCAATTTCACCAACAAATTTAATATTGAATGCCTATATAGTTAAAATTATGTGTAAATAAATAATATTATATGACGAAAATAAAAATGTAATTATGCGCGATTCGTACGACGCGACTGCCAAGCGATCAGCACTGTCGGTCGCGCGTGACGTCTGTCGCTCGCGTCGCCATCGCGTCGTTATTAAATTGCGTCGTTAGTGGATCACCATTAACTTTGATAGGAAATCGCTCGTATCGCATATATCGCATAAATCATGTTGCGTTACAATCGCCTCGTGTGCGAAGGGCCTTATGATCATATGAAAGAAGATCGAGGGGGGCTCTATATCATATCATCGTACATTGAAAAATGCGTAGTTCGAATTTTCATGGAAAATAGGGGCTGTCCAATACTAGTTCACTACCATTAAAAAACGATCTCAACGTTCCCTCAACAACTAGGTAACTGACTCTTTAGTTTTTCACCAATTCGCCAGACTAGCTTTGTTGTTATTTTAAAAATCCTTAAACTATTCATACAAAGTTTTTCATCTTTCGATCGATCATTATTCTGTGTACATAAACCCATAGTTTTTATTTATTTTTTTAGGTTTTCACGCTAATGGACAAACGTGTGCACCCTTCTTTTATAATTTCGCGGTAACTATTTATTAGCAGGTATTTTAATGCTCAAGTAATAGTGGTAATAATATTTATATATTGCATGACAAGATTTATTTTCATTTCTAGTAAATTTTATGGTGGGTAGTATAAACATCATATTTTTTGTCACTGGTAAAACACATGGTTGTCATACGCATCAAAATGACCATTTTCCCAAGATGTTGATTAAATTTTAACAAGCGTTCGATTAATAGTCTTTGAATAGTGGTGCAATTAGAAGGGGGTTAGGAGTTGTTGTGGTATCACCCTCCTCCCTTTGAAACATGTTGTTAACCTTAATCCATTTTTCACTGCACCACTGTTATTGAGGAAGTAATATATTTGCCTAATACCATAATAATAAATCTCTAAAAATACATTTTAAATTTCAAATTCGAAAAGAAATTAAATATATTTTTTCGATAAAAAATATTACTCCTCAGCTCTAGGACATCAAGTTAATTTATCATTTCAATTTTTGTAGCATCATGACTCATCATCTGCAGGCGAATCAAATTTACTCAAAACATATTTTTAATTTGATATTTACTATAAATCCCTCTTTATATTCCCCTTACATTTTTTTAAGATATAACTAATGAATAAAACGTATATTTATTATACGATAAAAATCATTTAATAAAAATAAAATCAGTTCACTCACCTTAGGAAAATTTACATTCAGTTTTATGATTGAAATTAACTCATTTTATTCATTTTTTATTCTAGAACTATCAAGAAATTTAATTTATCCTATTTTAATTTTTTTGTTAAAAAATAGTCTAATTGCAACAAATTTAATTGTTTTTTAGGTTTAAATTTACAGTATAACTTGAATATTTATTGCTATCCTTTCAGATTTGAGTTATTAAATAATGCTAATTTTTTTAATTTTTATTCAATACAATTATTACATTCAATAAACAATATTTCAAGATACATCCTTGTATTTGAAAATGTACCAAATTTTTTATACCTCATCATTAATGATTTTATTTTATTTTTGATGTACTTGTTTTAGAGATGACCATGATGTGTTGATACAACTCAATGATAATGATTCTGATTTAAACGATGATGTTGTAATTATACCAAGATTTGAACAGCCACAGGGAGGATTTAATCCTCCTCATTATTTATCTCTTTTAATACCATTTGAAGAAGATGTAACACATTATAATCAACATTTAACTTCATTACATATGGTAATTTATTATTTATTTACCTATAAATGAATAACCTATTATTTTTAAACTATCAAGTTTACACTTTCAATATAGTCTTAAAACAAATTTCAAATTAATATTAGAATTTTTTTATAATATATATTTATATAATATATTTTATTATTATTATATAATCATATGTTTGAACTCTTAACTTTAATAAAACTTTTTATTTTAATATTTTGTATAAAAAAATGTAACGAAGATAAACAGCTATTAAAAATAATAAGTTATTATAAAAATCAAAATATAATGGTTTTCTGAGGAATTATAAATAATATTGTTTTAATATTATATAAATTTACCATAATTATAATGTATAAATATATATATATATATATATATATATATTGCTGAAGGGCTTACATTTATTTATAGTCTGAATAATATTAAAAATTTACAGTATATATATTTATAATAAATTATAATTTATATGTAGAAAATTTTGTATTATTTCTGGGGGAAGGGTAAGCCTTTCAAAAGAATATAAATGTATATTTGATTAAATGAGTTTAATTAGCAATAAACTTATTTAATGTTCAATAAAAAAATTTTGTAGTATATTAAGTACATTTAAGCTATTTTTAATGTTTTATTTATTTAAATTATTTGACATATTTTTTATTATGTTAGTATTTAGGAGAACTTGATCAAATTAATACTATCAGATCACTTACCGTAAATTCTATTCAAAAAATACCAGTTTTATTTTTAAAATTGCATTTGGTACCCGGGCAAATTTTTCCAATCATTGCTTACTCTGAAATTAAACAAAAGTTTTTTAGATATGTCTTAACCAGAAAGAAATTTAGATTCGGTGTCTCATATCAATTGTAAGTTTTATTAATTTTATACTTAATAAAATTAATTAATTAGTAAAATTGTATTTTTTTTTTTTTTAGAAATACAGATGAGCAAAGTACATTTGGAACAATTGCCGTTATATTTGAATACAATAGGGATTCTCTTCAGGAATATTCACTACCTTATTCAGCCAAGGCTATGGGCCATCAACGATTTAAAATTTTATCTGCTACTACATTTCCTGGCTGGTAATTTAATTTATATAATTTTTATTTACCTTTAAGGAATCTATATATGTAAAAATAAATTGTCTCATGTTTGTATGAGAATGACTAGATCTGTCAATAATTCTTTGAAATTTAGCAAGACCAATTTATTTTCTTTTGCGTGTTTGAAATATTCACAATCTTTTTTATATTCCAACCAGGTATTGAAATATGCTAAATTAATCGCATGAAAATACAATTTGAGATCCGTTTTTTTGATTTTAAATAGCTCCTATAATTAACAATAAGTTGATCAATTTTGTCAACGCCCATGCCATTTTTGTGTAATTTGATTGCTTCCAAGCGTTCAATATTCATTATTTATCATCATTAATATTTTCGAATATATCATTGCCATAATATTTTAGGAGTCAATATCATTTATGATCGCTAAAGACTTTATAAGTCAAAAATCATTTTTGTACAGGGAGATATTAATCAGCAATAAAAATATAATCCTTCAAAGTAAAAAACATGTACAATATTTTTTGATAACAGAATTTTTTTCTGAGTTTTTTTCTTCTGTACGTTCAAACGTTTCACACATGTTCCCTTAAAACATCTAAGCATATTACACTAAATATAATCTTTTTTTAACTATTTGGAATTTTTTTAACCACGATTAATTTTGATTTTAGTGAAAATGATAATTCCATCATGATAGCTACTGTCAAAATTTTACAAGATATTACATTATCTACTCATCCTCACCTCAAGGTGTGCTTGAATCCAAGGAACCATAATCAGAGTAGCGCGTAAGTAATACATTATTTATTTAAAGTGATGAACATTAAAATATTATATATTCTATTTCCTATAGATATAAGAAAAATATGTGGCAATCTCCGTGGCCAAATTGGGTTTATCATCAATTTGATGCATATCATTTAGCATCATTTCTAACAAAAAAAATCCAAACATTATGTAAGTAAGCATAACTTATATTTAATAATAAAAATAGTATTTATAAAACCCGAATTGAGGGACTAATGGCCTTATTTGTTCTGTCCTCTTTAATAGATAAAAAAAAAAAATACTTATGACATTTTTTTTTTATTTATTTGATTGAAATTACTAAATACCATAAAATTCAAAAAAAAAAAAATTGTAAAACCATATTTTATTCAGTTTAAAAGTACACCAATTTTAAACTCATTAATTGAACCCTAAGTACAGAAAACTAATGGAAAAGGTTTGAACTTTTAATTACAGCATAGATAATTTTTTTTACATAATTAACTAATTTTTTTATGAATCTACATTTCTTGCTCAGAATGTTCATTCATTTATAACTGATTTTACATTTCTAAATTAAGTAAAACTAATATCATCAAAAACTTGATTTGCACTTGGATTAGATTTTTAGATTTTTACTTAAAATTATATCCAAATAAAGTTTAATTTGTAACGTTTGCAGGCGCGTACCGGCCCACTGGGATACCGGGAAAATCCTAGTAGGTCCTCTTAAAAATTATAAGACCAGGGCCCCTTACCAAATAGGTACCTGTAGTTCCAGTTAAATTCAATAATTTTATTATTTTTAACAATTTTAATTGAATAGTTTAAAAGAGAAAATTACATAAAGGACAAATAATAAATTTCGTTGGTTATTTACTGATAATGCAATTTTTAGTATACTACTCGTATAATTACTAGCTTTGATCATATATAACTATTTAATACTTATACATAATATCATTGATTATAAATACAATAATGTATAAATATAATAGTCTTTATGATCAATGATAATATGTATAAATTATTTATAATATGTATATATTGTATTCATCGAAAACAAATAATTTTTAATTAGAATTCTAGTGAATTATAATAAGAGGAGCACTAGACATGACAAAACGGCTGCGAGTATATAGTATACTCTGACTGAATTTGTTTATAATAAAGTTATTTATAAATTACTTGGATTACCTAATAATTAACAACAATAATTTTGAATATTCTCTGGAAAATAATAGTAATATAATGTATACAAGAAAAAAAATATAATTCATTTTTATTATACATATCAAATGTTATTTATGAGTTCAATATGGATTCTCAAGAGCAAGGGAGGTGAACCTTTTTTGATTTGAGTGCAAAATTCTTCCTTTTTAGGTATTGAAAATCTTTCACGTCCTTAATAATATTAAATTTTCTAAGAATAAAAATAAAATTACAGATTTATTATATTATTTTTATTAAATTTAATATAAGAATTACTAATTTTACTATAGTGAAACACAAGCAGTAATTGTTTCATTGGTCAAAACATTTCTTTCCTTTTTAGTTAAATTAAATTTGTTATGGCGAATAAGCTTTCATAAACTTATAAGCTTAAGTTAACGAAAAATATGAAAGCATAAGAAATATTGTCATTTTTAAAACATATATAATTTGTTGATTTGAATTTCTTACAACCCACATTTTATAAATAGATTATATTTTTTTTTTGTGTACAATTTTTAATAATTTCAATTTTTTGTGCGTGTCATAAGTTCGCCACCCCTGCTTTAAAGTATAATGGATTTTATTTGATGTTTACAAGTTTCTTTTAAAACTTTCTCTTGCTCGAGTAACGTGTGAATGATCATTTTCTAAACTTATAATTATAAAAACACATTTAAGAAGTTGTTTAACACAAAATAATTTGGAATCATTGTTTTGATGAACTGCGAAAGGGAATTTTTGGCTAATATTACATCGACTCAATTAATTGACTTAATGTGTGAACAAAGTACAGAAATTTTAAGAATGTTGAAAGTTTGGTTTTTAAATATTTTACTGAAATATTTAAATATTATTTTACGAACATATTATTCATATTATATAATTTATACGAGTTTTTTAAAATTTATTTTTAATATTTAATTTACATTTTATTCGAGATTATTTAAATAAAAATAATTATTTTAATATTGTTGCGTATTTATTTATTTTTATAGAATTTAAATCAAAGTATAGATTTGGTTTATTATTTAGGTTTATGGTTGTTTTATAGTATTGTGTAAGAAATGAGTAGGTATACATGAAATCCTTTTTTATTAGTATGAATATTAAGTAGGCCCTAATTATATACAGTTTCCCGATAAGGAAAATGGACCCAGTACGTTCCTGAATGTTTAATAAAAAAGAGTAATTTAGTTTATACATCAGTATTAATTTTTATATTTGATTATTCATACATTTTAATTGGGAAGGTTAACTGAGTAGACTCAGATAGGAGTATCAACCTGGATGACTTCTGGTTGAAATATAGCCACAAGCAGTTTATTTTTCTGATTAAATTATGTCCATTACAATGTAGAACCATTTAAAAATGCATTTATTTATTAAATTTTTAGATTATTTTAATTACACGCATAGGCGTGCGCAGACTTTATTCGCAGGTTATGCAATAAGAAATATAGGGCCCCTCACAAATAAATTTTCTAATCTTCCCTTAATTTATTTGCATTTTCTTTTAACGCATATGAGATTCAAGTTACAATCTAAGTTTTTGCATATATACTACTTAACTTCTTTACTTCCCTTAGAATCTAAAATCACACATAGTTTTACAGTAGAATATTAAACAATGCACTGTAGAAATAAGTAGTTTGAAATTTGATTTATATTTATTAAAAAAAAATTTATTATTTATTTAAGATCAAGTATGTACTATATTGAATGCTTTTGAATAATTTTAACATATTTATAATGTTGTTATTTTATGGAGAGTACGTAAAATCTAAAGTTCAAGTCTTCTTTTTATCGACACACATGCTTTGAATTCATCTATTACATCTTCAATATTGATTTCTGATGCCATCTTTTGCTCGATAAATATTAACATCAGTGAATCAAGACGTTCTTGTAACATAGTGTTTCTAAGTTTAGACTTTACAATAAACAATTTGGAAAAGTCCCTCTCGCACGAGCAGCTTGTCACAGGTATTGTTGCAAATTGTGTTAAAGCTTTATTGAAGTTTGAAAATATTATTTTCCGGTCGTTTTCTGATAATTAATTCAGCCATACTACAATGTTTTAGTTGATGACCCTCTAATAGAAGTTCTATCAGACATATTTGTAATGAGCTTAATTTCAGACTCAAATTAAATTTTTCCTTCAACATTGAAATATCATTACTATCAAGCTTTAATTGATTTAAATTTCCTGTGTTGGTAATTAAATTTAAAGTTTCTTAACTTAATAATAAATGTGGGCCCCTCACATGAAGCCGCAGACTATGCAGCGGCATACCCTGCATACCCCGTGCGCACGCCTATGATTACATGGATTACACACCGATAATACTAATTTTCTTTTATTCAGCATAATTTTAAACAAGAAACTTATTCAAGTAAAATATAAAATTCCTTTGATTTCATGTATTTTTTTTTTATTTTACAGTTAAAAAAATCAAATTATCATCTGATCCTTGTGTTTTATCATTTCAAGTGATGAGACTTGGTATATTCAGTCCAAAACAAATAAACCTCCTGTTGGGTATTGAATCATTAATCATTAAGCTTCAATGGGAACTAAATTATTTGAATGAAAATGTGAGAAATGTTAACATTTTAAAATATTATATTAAGATTATAAATAATTGCATTGGTTCTTAACTTTTTTTTTAGCAACCAATGAATAACTTTAAGTGTGCAACAAATGGCTGTGAAGTAACATTTTGTAATACTAACAGTGTATTCTTAATGTCAATTGATGGACCCCAGGGAATTTTTAGTACTCCATTTGGAGAATTTCATTCCATAATCACTGTAACTTCATTAGATATAACATTGGAGTTGACAAAAGTAGAATTTATAACAAATACATGTCGATGGTTTTATGGGTAAGATAATTTATTCATTTATATTTCATGGTATTTCATTATTGTGAATATTATTTTTTTGTTTAGGTATAGAGGACTAAAAATAATATGTCCAATGTGTCTCAATCATTTCGGTTGGCATTTTGTATCTTTAAGTGACTCACGAAGTGGTTTTTATGCAATATCTTTGAATGCTATAAAAACTATTTTGTAAGAATGCTATATTTATAATATTTATAATTATGTGAATCTATAATCGTGAATTACATAAATTCAAGATTGTCAAATTGACTACTGGTAATGAAATTATAACTAATAATGTTTATGTTTCTATTTTTTTTTTATTTTTGTATATTATAGTCATCCCTACTAGTTCATTACATATTTTATTTGATATTTATTATTTACCAATTTTACTCGATTAACTAAATATTAAATTTAAATTTATCATTATTCAATACATCTGACACTCAATCGTTTATTATAACATGCAAGAGTGGTATTGAATACCAATTATAGGGATATTTTAATACTAAGTTAAATTGCTTTTAATACTTCATTGATTTCTATAAATTATATTCATCGGATATCAAACAATTATCTAAAAAAAAAAAAAAAAAATGCATAATTCTAATTAACTGAAATGTGTAAATTATTATATTCTCTTTCTATAAACTGAAAATATAGTATTTATCACACTTTTATGGAAATGTATCTTTAGATTTATAATTATACTGTACATGTGTATGTCACTAAACTCCTAAACGGCTGGACCGATTTGAATGAATTTTTTTGAATACGTTTGTGTTACGCCCTGGATAGCTCGGCAGATGGTGCTGCAGTTGATATCTAAGTTATTTATCTGGATTCATAGGTTTTCTGTTTGTTAGTCCTTTATGCATTTCCAAACGGCTGGATCAATTGCAACGAAATGTGATACAGAGATATATTAAACCTGACAGAAGATAGGCTAAGTTTAAAATTGATAGGCTCAACCCCGGAAGCAAGGGCGTCATTTGGGGAGGGGAGGGCAGACTATGGCAAATGCTTCAATCTAAGAAATTTTAAAAAGTTGGCAATTCTTTGGCCGATGATCAAATACTAAAATCGGTAAATAGTAAATTTTTATTTGCTATTTTGTACTCAGAAATCAGATAATATTCTCTTTTAAATACACGTTCACGGTTTATTAAAAGTTGGGAAGCTCTGGCTCCACCCCAATTCATGACAATCGTTATTACGCGAACCTTATAAACTTTATTTTTGGTATAATATATATTTCTATTTATGTGATTTTTATAAATCAGCTTTCGTGATATCGATACCATAAAAATTGAGCTCATAATCTATAAAAAATCGTTAAAATCGTTTCTATTCATCAAACTACGGTACATTATATTTGAGATACAATTTTATGTTGTTATAAATAAATTCTGTAAAGTATTGAATATACAAATAATAAAATTACAAGTATTTATTTAATTAGATTTATATTATTATTCCATTAAACCCATTAATAGGTAACTTATAGCCTATAGGATAAGTAAATAAATTAATGTTTTACTATCTTTAATGTTATTATTTAATTGGGTAAATTGAAACGTTTCATGTTCTTTGTTTATCATCATGATATCATTATTCATTACTAATTCTTACATGTTGTGTTCCGAAAAAAATATCTTATTGATAGTCTATCGTCCATAAATATTAAATATTTAAATATATAGGTAATTATAATTTTTTAAATATTATGAAGTCGGCAAATTTAATCAGTTCACCCACCCTTTCAAAAGTTGAAATTACGCCTCTGGCCGGGAGGTACTCAAAGAGACATTTTGAGATTTACGATGGACATTTTTGTTTATAAATAGTTGCTATTAGTTTCAATAATAATAATATTAATTAGTGCGAAAGAAATTATTATCCCTGAATTTGTTATCATTATTTTTTATTATTTGTTTCCATGGCACGTGCGTGTAGATATTAAAATGCATTAAAAAAAAAAAAATGCGCTTATGGCACCGCACGTTCTAACATTAAAATTTGGCGTGCCCATTATTCTTCTACAAAATATCAATCCACTACGATACTGCAACGTTATCAGGCTTTCAGTGAAAATGTTGATAAACAACATTATCGAAGTTACAATTTTAAACCGAAAGTTTAAAGGCTAAGATGTACTGTTGCCTCGGGTAAAACACGATTGCGTACTTTTGTTATCGGCGCTACACGATTACGTACGAAGTTTTGAACGTTGATACCAATTTTTTATACTGGTATTGGTGTATACCACATGCCTATAAAAGAGAACTTATAAAAGGTAATAAATAATATGTGTTTTATTGCATTTATTACCTATGTTTATTGTTAATGATATCAGATATAACGAAATTCCGTTATTTCCGTTATATTATATAGTATTTTCCGAGTTTAAGTAAAATTAGTAGGCTATAGATGTCAAGAAATCTAAATTTAAGCATTTTAAAATAATTTATTTACAATAATTTTATTCAAATAAAAATATTCGATTTTATTTATTTATTAATTATTTTTCTTTTATTTAGTTATCCTCATTTTATTTATTATTTTATTATTAATTATTTTTATGAAATATTATAGAACTGTATATGAATTCTATATTTAGATGTAATACAGCGAAATTAGTAAATTTAACAACGTTGCATACAATTTCATACGCAATCGTGTTTATTTTTCTTACCCATCTTTTTGTTGCCCATCTACAAACGTACGCAATCATGTTGACAAAAAGGACAAACTTACACAATCGTGTTTTACTCGTTGCTTCACATCCCAATGATTCCAACAGATATGCCTTTGGAAAAACTTTGCAGTTTCCTGTGCGACTCATTTTTGAAATTATCATGAACAAAGCACAAGGACAATCGCTACAAGTGTGTGGTGTGTAAACTGAATTTGGAAAATCCATGCTTCTCACCAGTGGCGGATCTAGGATTTTATCATGAGAGGGAGATATAAAGTATTTTCGTACATAATATACATAGATATTATAAGCTTTATTCTACTAAATTTACAAAATAAAATTTAATTTTCTTGATGATTATGCCATTACTCTATGGCTGTATCCCGGGTCATGATATAAGTACGAGTTGTATATCCGTAATCTGATATGAAGTTAGATACTAATGTATACTAGTGTATCTTTCTTGGTTACGAAATAATAAAAAAATAGTTTTTATTTAAATTGTGCATGCAAAAATTGTATTGGTTGCAAAAAAAATTTTTTTAACTCTCGGCCCACGGGTAGGGGAGGATCTATCCCCTATATCTATCTCTGTAGATCCGCCACTCCTTCTCACATGGACAGCTGTATGTGACATGCTTACGCGTTGGAAAACTTTTTGATTTATTTGTGTACGCACGAGAAGGAAAAGCAAAAAATGTTCCAAATGCACTTTAATAAATATCATTCAATACTTGAATTGTCAGACTTTTCTCAGTAAAATCAATATAATTACATAATGATAAACTAAATTGAATATCGTTGTAAGATTATTACGAAGTATAACCGTTATCTATCTATATATATATAAAAATACAGTGCTAACATAATCACAGGTAACGAATCTAATACATAATTTGAGACATATTAGAGGTAGAATTTTTAACGAATTTTTAACTAGTACATATATATATTGAAATTAAATATTAGGAAAATTTTAAAGATCAATTAAATATTACTCTTTTTGTTCATTTTGAATTTAAATAATTGTACACAGCAATAGGCAGCATCTGGTGAGTTTTAGTAAAAAATGTTGTAAAATTTATTTATTTAACTTTGGTATAATTAGTAGTAACATTTTTCTTTTTAATATTGATGTACAACGAAAAACTTATATTTAATGTTATATAAACTATAAAAAAACAGAATATTATTTATAGTAATAATAATAATAGTCATTATATAGCGGATAATTTCGTGGAACTCTAAATTGTCTGGCAATATTAATGATTGAATCAAATACTAATGTTTTAGCATTCGTACTAAATGAATAATCTATGTGACCAAATGTCTTGTGTGGTATGATAATTGTCTGGTAAACATTCGGCAGAATCGAGATCAGCTTGTGTATGGTCTATAAAAAAAAAATTATATATTAATTTATACTATTATTATATATTTTTATTTTGTTGTATCAAAGTATAATATACAATTTTATAGAATTCTAAAATGAATATAAAATAATAATAAATTAATTATTGTTTATATAGTAAATCATACAATTTTAAACTTGATAAACTACTTTGAATGTGATTTAATCTATACTAACATTAATTTTAAACAAAAACCATATTAGGTTCATAGTTAACTATAATATAACTAAATAAATTTATTCGGAGGTAAAGCGATATATTCGTTTAAAAATCTTGTGATAATTCAAATAATCATTGTATGTTATATTACAATTGTGTTTTATATATTAATAATTTTTAATTTTTTTTTTTTTTTTTTATTGATTAAACCCACGAAAACTATGGCCATTCGATGAGAATTATAATAATGTACAAATTATAATAAAATTGATAAATTATTGTAATACAAGAATTGTTATTTATTCAAGAATGTATGCGCAATTATGTATCATACAAAATAATATATCAACACTGATTGTTTGGAATAACTCTAGTCAGTTTTGTGAATGTGGAAATACCCATAATGCCCCCCCCCCCGAAATATTATGAAAATTGGTAAAATTTTGACGAATGGCCTTTTTCTTTTTTTTTTTTTACTAATATGCAATTTTAATGATTTTTGAGGCAAAAACCATTAGGGCCATATTCAGTGCAGAGCAAAAGTGGATGGGCCAGGGGCGCAAATTTCAAAACTACTTATGTAATATTTTTCACGAAATATGAAAAAGATGTAGTTAAACCAATTTCATTTCATAGTGTCATCGATAAATTTGCCTCCATAAAAGCAAGAAAATTACCATTGTAATATTCTATTAAATAAATTTAAAATAATCTAACACAATTGTAAAACAAAAATATTCGAAGAAAATTACATGTTTTTATAATGTATTGATTGTTTATACATATTTTAAAGTAATACAATTAGTTATTAAAGTTTATTAGTAATTATTACCTTGTAAATTATGTTTTTATACATGTTTTATATATCTCAAATGATTTTTTGTAAAAAAATGCAAATTTCCGATTGGGGGGGAGGGGAGCACAAATACAGTGATTCGCTAGGGGTGCCAGTAGACTTCAATATAGCCCTAAATACAATTTTTAGAGGAATAATATTTAAAAATGTATTGAGATCATAATTCGTTATAATACAAGTACTAGTTGCGCTACTCGTAAACTTGAATTGATAAATTATCATAAAACATATCTTACACCGCTGTCGACAACCCTGTCGTTCTGGCTGTAGTACAGTACAACGGGTGACGTGACTTTACGTAGATCGTATTCAGGTGGTTTAAGTTGCCCGTACTTCCACATATTCTTGCTAGACCCCATGTCATAATGTTGAAATTTACCTGGAAATAGAGACTGTTATAAAAAGTGCGTGTCTTGCTGTATATAGTAGTAACCTAACCTATCCAAGGGATCTATGAAAATTAGTTTATGCGGCTCACCGAACAAGGTTAGACAACGCAGTGGCGTGATTGTCTGTGATTGTGGTTCAGGTGACACTTTGGGTCCTTTCTGGGCATTTCACTGGTAGAAGGGCAAAGTTATTATTTCTCTCAAGACATTTTAAAGCAGTTGCAATATTCAACGGGTTTATAAAAAATGCTAAATATTAAAATATTATACAATCACCAATTTACTCGAGATTTAGTTTTAAAACGGCTAATTATATTATATTTTTTCGAAATAATAATTATTCAAACGTTAATTGTTCATTAAAATGAATTTTTTTTATATTTCATAATAGACATCATAGGTGCAACTAGGGTAAAAAATCTGGAGGGGGCTACAGCCCTCTTACCAAAACTTAAAATATTCTATAGATTACCCCTACTCTTATATACCATGTTAATATATTTTAGATTCCAAGCCAAGTTCTTTTTTTTTATGTGACATTATTGTGAGTTAAGTTAGTTAGTGAGTTAAGTATGCTATATATGGTATATTATGTATAACATGGAATATTTATGGGGAGCTAAATCTTGGCCCAAAGGGCTAAGCCCCCTAGCCCCCCTAGTTGCTCCGATGATGGACATCATTCATAAAAATTATTTGAAAAATATTAAATACGAGTATTTCGACAAAAATTGTGTATTATGCCGTGAGCCCTAGCAACTAATTAAATACTGCTGCTTCGATAAAACTATATAAGATGTTTAAACATATTTATTTTTTCAATTTTCAACTTACTAGTTCGAATCATCTGAAGTAAATGGTCTATACTGTTTAACGATACTCCAGCTCTCGAGTAAGCTAACTTGAAATCCAAGTTCATCTGAAACATCACCAATAAAACACTGTTCTTTCGATTTTAATTATACATAATATCGCACGAAGATACAATCACAAAATTACGATAACAATCCAAAAATACTCACTGTTGAGTTTTTGGAGGTGGTGTCGAATCCGAAAAATTCTGACAGTAACGATACGCACGCGTTAAGGAAAACTGATTGTTTACTGCAGAACAACGATATGGAATTTATCGACCAATGGTTTCGTGGAAACAGCTCAAACTTCTTAATATTTCGTGCTATTGCCTGAGAAAAGTGTAACCACACATGATATATTATGACCAAACTGGGCATATTACCAGGCACGGTACTAGCATTTTTTCCAGGGGGGGGGGGAAGGACAGAGCGAGGCAAATATTTTTTTTTTACATGGGCTGTTTTTTCAACAAATTTAGAGGTTATTTAAATAAAATACAAACATTTTTTGTATCATTTAAACTTAATATAGCTATTATTATTTTTGTGATATACATCCACAATTAGATGAAAGCGAACAAATGGTAATAAATCATAAGTAAATAAGTAAAAAAAATATACACTATTCAGAGTCTATCTAAAAACCTTAAACACAAATCTTCAAAAATACGAAAATTCGTACTTACATACGAGTAAACTACAAATTTTTAAAAAGTATATTTCATAAATTCTTTGATATAGCTCTTTTAAAAATAATGTTTTATGACTTTATTATATCGTGTATTTTTTCAAGGAGGGGCCTGAACTGTTTTTTGGGGGGCTAGAGCCGCCTTTGGTGCCGTGTCTGAATATTATTAAAAATTATATTTAGTTTTCTCGTTATATTATTACATAATTGCGATTTCGGTAAAATAAAAAAAATTATTATTACAATTTGAATAATACGGCTGTATATCACACGTGTTATTTATTTTATATACATATCTATTTACATATGTTTTATAGACAATTTACTTTCAGAGAATCCAGATTTATGGCACAGTAGTTTTAATTGAGTAATTAATTAAATAGATTTTCAATAAGACCTGGATATTTTGCACTGTATACAATTTATAACATTACAACTAGAATAATTGTGTTTGCCTTTGTACAGTGCAATTAGGTAGGTCAACCACTAATTTATTATTAACGTAAATGGTACCCCCAAAAAAACTTCGGAGAAGTAAAGAATGTCTTCTGTGCTTTACTTTTAAGGATTGGAGTATTTGAATTTTGAGACAAACAATTAAAATCAACCACAAAATGCTGTGCCTAAGAGAGTGCCATAATACAAGAAAAAAAAGTTAGAACATTAAAGTAAATAGAGATGTAAATTCAAACCTAAAATGCTGTGCCTAATATATGCGAAAGAGAGAGAATAAAAAAGAGCTCATATTACAATTTTTTGGCAAATAAAGAAATGAAATGAAACCTCAAAATTTTGTGTTTTAACTTGAAAAATTGTCTAGCAAAAAAATTTGACGAAAGAAAATTGCACATTTTCAGCAACAAAAAAAAAAAAAAATCGAAAAGAACATTCCATATTTATTTTCAAAAATTCACATGTCCAAGGATGCACTTTATTCTACGTATTTTTGTTATTTTTTTTTTTTTTAAAAAGAGCAATTTCATGCGTAAAATTTTTTTCACTAGACAACTTTTCAAGTTTAAGCACAGCATTTTAAGGTTTGATTTCACTTCTTTATTTACCACAAAATTCCAACGTAAGATTTTTTTATTCTTTCTCTTTTATACCTATTAGGCACAGCATTTTGAAAATTTTCGATTACTAATCACCCGATTATTTACATTTGTACTAACTACAAATGTCAAATACGACAAATGAACTGTTGTAGGAAGCCTAGGAACAACCGTCTAAAGACTGTAAATCCGAATGGCTGCAAGATGTTTCTTGTCAGTAGGATTCCGATTTTATAAGAGCCAAAAAAGCAAAATATGCACGAAAAAATTATAAAATAAGCATAAAAAAATGTGAAATAAGCAAAAAAAAATATTTATTTATTTATTTATTAAAATTTAATTAGTAAATTCTAAAAATCTAGATTTAAAAAATTGTATTATTGAAAACTAAAAAGTGGCGCATAATCGGATGGCATTTGAAAGTTTATTGAATTGAAAAAAAAGTTAAACAAATATATTTTCATTATTTGTAAAATACGAAATAAATATATGTTGTATAATACCTGTTATTGCTTTTGCATTAAACCATAAATATTTTCGTTAAATTCATTGTAGACTTTAAAAAATAACAATAAATAACCACAAAAAATAATATTGAGTTTTATATGATGCACGTTTTCCGCATTATTAGCGCTAAGTTATGTAACATTATTTGAAATAAATTGGTTTAGAATGAAAAAAATTAATTTTTTTATAAAATATTAACTATGCACACAAATATGCGAAAATCAATGAAAATCGACGAAATATATACACTTTTTCTCTAAAATTAACAAAATATGCATTTTTAATTTTTAATTTTTGGTCTCAATATTGTATAGCATGGATTTCTAGTTTGGTCTGCTATAAATCGAGAGAATACAAAACAATATGCAAATCCTATAATTCCGAATCCTACTTATCCACTATCAATTAAATTTTTCTCTAAAGACCGCAATACATGGATAGATATAGATATGAATGATAATGATATAAATGGATAGAAATAGATTATGCTCTTATCTAATATTTAAAAAATGTTTAATAATTAATCCTAAACACAGAACAGACAATAGTAAATATTATAAAGTACATTTTTAAATTTAATAAATGAGGTATACCTAACTGTAATTTCCTTATTTTTTTATTTATTTTTTGATTCTTTAGAATGATTTGAGTAATTTAGTTAAATAGTTGTCAAGAATTGTCTTAAAACTTAAAAGATTTGTACTCTACTGTTGATAAATGCAAGTTATGTCGTTTAGTATAAGCAACTTCAAATATGATTTGGGTATTTTAACACCTATTCTTAACTTCATTGTACACATTGTATACATGTGGTGTAAAAAGGATTTTAATATCTTAGGCATAATTAAAAGAAATTATATTTTTTTATAATTATTAGAAACCTATGGCTAAAAAAGCATACTTTTAGTATTCGGTAACTAATTTTTCTAGAACTTTTATTAATTTTAGATTGTGAAATTTGACAAAAAACTTTATATACGAAACAAAAAAATTAAATTCAAATATATCTTATACAAATACATATATTATTTTAACTATAGTATTGAAAATTAAAATTATCTTTATTTTTCACAATTTTGATATGTATGTCCGTGGACCGTACAGAGGGCCAAATTACCTTACCTCCCTAACTGGGACCGTTATGCGCATCACGCGATGCCAGTTAGTCATAATAAACAAGTAACCGAGGTCGCGCATATGCACCTGGTCAAAACTCAACACAATATAGCGAAAGTAAAAAACTGGTAAACTCGGTCATTATCCATATACAGCAAATGAAAAAAAAAAAAAATCGCTGTTTTGTTATACATAGATCTCACGAGACCTTCGCCCTGTACTACAACGATAGCGAGATCTATCAATGATCCATTAATTCAAATTCAACACTCTCGAAATATAATATTCTAACAATTACTGTGTATTGTGCCTATATAATAACATTGATTTTATTATAAAATCAATGTTACCCATGGACAAAAATTGGTTAAAATCATCAATCTAACATCTAACATATATAACATCTGTCGCTCTCAATTGCGTATGATAATTAAAGTACGCGTTTCATTTTTCTGATTTACAGCATGTCAATGGTTTTATAAAATACGTAGGTACTTATACTTTGATGATGCACCGACTTTGGAATAGCTACATTCTGAACTGTGGCAAATACATGAGTTACATCTCACCTAAATGATGACACTGGATTAAAAATGACCATATTACTTTTAAAAATAAAACCAGATATATTTTAATGTAGGGGCATACTACGTTATATTATAAAAAATATGTTTTATACAGTTTATTTTGTCCTTACAGATATTTAATAGTTACCTATTACAAATGTATAAGTACTCGTATTTACAAATTTTATAATAATTTCTGTACGGCATGTGGTCATTTACTCCATTTATATAAAAAATATTTTTAATTGTTAACATTTTGCTTGCACTTAATTGGGAATATATTTAATTAAAATTCTCTGATTTTATTCTTATTACGTACGATCATTACATAGTATTTATGCTGCAGGAGCGGATTTAGGTATGTGGTGGCCCCTGGAAGGAATGCATTGTGGGGGCCCCTTACACATAAACAAGAAAATATATTTTTTTACTTATTAAATAACATTTATAATCATATTTAGTAGTTATCATTTAAATTTACTTTTGAATGTCTAAAAGGATTCTGTATAGCCATTTCATATTTTTTTTTCAATGTTAAACTATTCGGGGACAACAACTTCTGGGATGTCATTTCAATTTTCAATTTCATTGCAGTCAGGCAATTCAAAATGTTCTAGTTGTATTTTGTATTGTTGGTAACACTTATCCGAAATATATTTTTCCTAATCCCAAACATCACCAATTCATAGACATTTCAAGCAAGCGCGTAGCTCTTATCATTAATTTACTATCAAATATAAAAATGCGTGTACATTACAATGTACATGGGGACTGAAAGGGTTTAATATTAAATACATAAAATACTGTATATAATATTAAAAGTAATATTTATTCTTCATATAGTAATTGTTAAACTTTGAACTAACCTCAGAAGCAGATTTTGTGTTAGACTGTGTTATGAAAAACAGTAATATGTCTAATTTTTGAAATTATTTCTGTATTTTTTTTATCTTTTTTATTTTGCCAATTTAAGTTTATCTGCACCACTCATATAATATCGCTTTAATTTATAACGATCTTCTTCCATTTTTAAATTATAACACTATTAATTGGTTAATAACATAAGAACAACTAGACTACTGAAGTCTGAAACTATTGTAGGTATACACAACTAATATTAACAAACATCTGTCTCGCAATAAGTGTAACGAACAAATAACAATAATTTACCTATAGATGGATAGTCTGTAATGTGTATTTTATGATATTTCCAAAAACTAATCTCATAATTCTAACGGTAAATTATTTTCGTTAATCATTGTGTTTACTACAACATTTTGGCGCATCATTCCAGTTCACATATGTATATTTAAAAACACATTTACTATAATCAAAGGTGCACACGGACGGTATAAAAACCTATCTTATCTAGATTTTTAGACACCGTTCATTGTCAATAAACGCGAATACATTTATTATTATAGTTAGCAAAAATTAAATTTTTGAAATGTCCAAATAAAGTTCAATATTATTTAATTAAAATAAATAAATATAAATAAAATATTTTTTTTTGTATCCTAATTTAAATATAAAATTGCGGGGGCCCCTGGGCTGCAGCCCACTCAGTCCTCCCCTAAATTCCTGCTTATGCTTGCAACTTATTTATTATGTTATTCGTGTTTACACAATTTCCAACTTTTACACTCTCACTGCGGAGTCTCTTGACAAATATTGTCAATAAAAATCTAATTTTATTCAATGTTTTTTCTAATATTTAACTCTTACTTCTTATGGTTACCAACTTATGATCACCTACTTGGGTAAATCGGCAATCATTCTTGTTTCTATTCGTGTATACGATATGTCTAGAAGTTTTTGAGTAAGACAAGATTTGTTATTCATTTTAATTTTCCAGTAACACAATTTCTCTCTCCCAAAGCACTTTCAAACATTTTTCAGAAATTATGGCTACGTCACCAGGTACAGCTGGTATTTTATGATCAAAACCGTTTCGAAAAGTGGTGAAAAATCTTCTGATAACATAACACGTACCTAGGTAATCTATCGGTAAACTTACCAGATAGAATTGACCAAAGTGTACGCCAATCCGTAACAAAATGGATTTAATGTTGGTGAACGCTACGAACGGAGCCAGGTGATAGCTGACGATGATTTTGTCGTTATACTCTGGCCTTGCAGACGTGGTGGCCAACACAACGGCGCTACTCATCGAGTACGTGACCAGGTACGTCTTATCATATTCGGTATTGTTGCACACAAAATCGATCATTGCCGGAACATCGTATAACGCCCACTCGTCAATGCTGAAATATGTATTTTAAATTATAACGAGTATAGCAATAACGTATTAATAATGATTGAAAAAAAAATTACTATACACTATTTCAATTTTTTTTTTTTTTATAAAATATTTGTGAAAAATAATGGTTTTCTTTAATTATATCAAAATATCTTTGTTTTTTTTTTTTTAGTCATAAATAGAGAGCGGATCTTTGGGTTTTTAAAATATTTTTATTGACTTTATACAGATTTACAAGGATAAATAATGTGGACGATTTATCCATCATAGAGTTCGTAGGAAAGCATTTATTTTACATATTTTAGCATATTTTGGACATAAGAGAATATTTAGCCTATTTTCATATTTTTGAATATGTTCAATTGTTGTTCATAAAAAAGCATATTTTATTAATTTCTCGAGTTGTGATTTTTCTAGGAAAAAAAAATTCGATTGTTATATTTATATTCCTATGTATGGAACTGTTATCCATTTTTCCATTTAAATAATTTATCTTTTACCAAGGAATGATGCATACAAGTTAATCATTGTTGTTATTTTGTTTTTATACATTATTTTATTATATTTATGCTCCTATGTATGAAATGTTTTAAATGTTTATATTTAAATAATTTACTAGTTACCAAAGGAATGGCCCATAACAGTAATTTAATGTTTTTATTGAACTATTTAAGAAAAAAAAATCGCATATTTACAAGTTTAAGGAATATTTAGAGATTTATTTAGGATTTTTTTAGATCATATTAGCATCATATTTTAAGCTTTTGAGAACCTAAAAATCCGCTCTTTAGTTATAAACCATTATAGTATCTTTACGAGTGTAATAATTTATTATTATAATCAACTTTTTTTAATTTTTTTTTTTTAACTTACCTGAATTTCCAATACTCCGAGTCTGTTGCATTGAGATACGTATGTTGCTTAGAGTATAAGTTGCCTCTGAAGTCTCCCAACCACACGTCGTAACCGTTGTTGGCTAAGATCGAAGCTACAAGAGGAGGATTATTAAGTTTTTCGTTGCAACACTCGGTCACGTATTCAATATAATGTTATACTAAACCAATGTTGAGTAGTAACGCAACGGAATGTAATGCATTACTATAATGCCGTTACTTTTATAATTAAGTGTTACGTAATTTCATTACATTTTAATGAATGTAATTTACTGTGTAACGAAAATTTAATGAAAATTATTTTATACAAGTAATAAATGCGATTAAATCAAAGAAATGTTTTATTATTTATTGATAACTGTATAGCTCATTTTAATATTAATTTAAAATCTGTAATAATCGAATTTTTACCTCCAAATACTACAACCAAATTATCATGGTTATAGTATAACCAACGGATCAGGGAATAATAATACATTTCAAAATATTATACCGCAAAGAAATTTTTCAAAAAATTGTTTACGTTATTGATTAAAGCAGACCATCCTCAATAAACCTATTACAATCTATGTGCATGTGTAAAAAAGCATGGCGTAATGTACAACTAAATGTAATTGTAAATTGTTTCAAAAAAAAGTTAAAACACTATCTATTTTAGTTTTTATATAACATCAATGTACATATATTTATCATAACGTTTTTTTATCATAAAATTTTAAAATTATATTTCATTAAATAATTCGGTTTTGTTAAGGCGTAGGGAAAGTGGCGCCCCAACCGCCCGATGCATCTTAAAAATGCATCGCAATAGCCCTACCCTGACCTTAATTGGTTGGGGTAGTCTGGTCCTTCAGGTTGGGGGTTTCTCGTAGGGCTAACCACCCTACAGTGTTAAAATAACCTGGTTACGAAACAACTACAAAATATGCCTCGGATGGAAAATGTGGAGCTTAAGGATTTTACAACTGGAACCTGGAACGTACGAACATTATATAAACCTGGAAATCTGACGACAGCGATATTGGAACTTGAACGATATCGGCTGGACATTATTGCGATTCAAGAAGTATGGTGGACGGGAGAAGGAAGCTTAAAAACTGGAAATTGAACGGTATTCCATAGTGGTGGTGATGAACATCAGGGTGGGGTTGGTTTCATTGTGAATGACAAAATATTACATAGAGTTAAGAAGTTTAAGGCAGTGAATGACAGAATTTGTCATATGGAGCTGGAGTGCCGATGGTTTAATGTGATATTAATTAACGGGTACGCCCCAACTGAAGACAAAGAAGATGAAATCAAAGATATTTTTTACGAAAATTTGGAAAATGAGTGCGACCGGATACCGACCAACAAGGTAAAAATCTTATTGGGAGATTTTAACGCAAAAATAGGGCAGGAGGTAGAGTATAGACCAACAATTGGGAAGGAGAGCCTGCATAGAACATCAAATGATAATGGCACAAGATTAGTTAATTTTGCTACAACCAGAAATATGATAATAAGTAGCACCACATTCCCACATAAGGATATACACAAGGAAACCTGGGTATCACCATCAGGACAAATAAAAAACCAAATAGACCATGTTGTAGTGGACAGACGTTTCAAGAGATGCGTCATGGATGTCCGGAGCATGAGAGGTAGCAGCGCAATGTCCGATCATTTTATAGTAAGAGCAAAAATCAAGCTACGTCTGTCAGTTGAATGGAGAAAAAAGAACGTCTCTATCAAAAGGTTTAACATAGAAGACCTAAAAAACCAAGAAATCAATATACAGTACAAGAACAAACTAAAAGAGACCTTGAATCTGACGGAGAATTCAAATAACGTAGATAATAACGTAGATAATCTATGGAATGAGATCGAAAACTCGATTAAAACGGTGGCCACAGAAGTCCTAGGATTTGAAGAAAGAAGAAGGGGGAAAAAATGGTTTGATGAACAATGTAAAAAAGCGAATAATGAAAGAGATATTGCCCGAATAAAAATGCTAAAAGACTCAAGTGAGGAAAATAAGAGAGTACTATCGGCTAGACAAAGGGAAACTAAACAATTGTTTAGAAAAAAGAAAAGAGCATGGGAAAATTCTAGACTTGAAATAATAGAAAACAGCTATAAAAACAATGTAAGACTTTTTTTTGAAAAGGCGAATGAAATTAAGAATGGATTTAAGACAAAAGCAACAATTATAAAGGATGAAGAAGGATTACTAATAACGGATAAAAAAAAGGCTGCAAACGAGTTCAGGAACATGTTTGAAACAATGCTGAATCAACCTACTCGAGTAGAAGTGGAAGAAAACCTCAACACGGTTGAACAGAGATTAGACGAACCCACGTTAGAAGAAGTAGAAAGGGCAGTAAATATGTTGAAAAATAGGAAAGCACCAGGGGAAGACACAATTGTTGCAGAACTACTGAAAGAAGGAGGAAAAGAACTAATGACACGACTGAAACGACTAGTAGATAATATATGGAAACAAGAAGAAATACCAGTAACATGGCACATGTCAGTTCTATGCCCGGTTCACAAGAAAGGAGACGCTATGGTTTGCCAGAATTACAGAGGAATATCCTTACTAAACACTTGTTACAAATTAGTTTCAAACATCATACTGAACCGTATCAAGCCATACACAAGGGAAATAGTAGGGGAATATCAGGCAGGTTTTACGTCAGGGAAATCTACAGTGGATCAAATTCATACAATAAAACAAATAGTAGAGAAAAGTCACGAGTTCGACATAGATGTGCACCTACTATTTGTTGATTTCAAACAGGCATATGACTCCGTAAATCGAGGTAGATTATGGAAAGCAATGACCCAACTCGGAATCCCTACAAAATTGGTGAGATTGATAAAGACATGTGTGCAAAAGTCCAAGTGTATAGTTAAGTTCAACGGAGAAATATCTGAAGATTTCTCAGTTGAAACAGGTCTTAGACAAGGAGATGCGTTATCCCCCACATTATTTAACATAGCCCTAGAATCGGTAGTGAGAGAAGTACTTGATGATGATGTCACGGGCCTAAGAATTAGAGGAGGACACCAAATCACACTAGCTGCGTATACTGATGACATAATAATTATGGGAGAAACCGAAGAGGACCTAAAACGGTCGGCAGAAAAACTAATAAGTAAGGGAAAAGAGATTGGACTACAAGTTAATGAAGGAAAAACGAAATACTTAATAGTATCACGTAGAGAACAAGTACAAAATTCGTTAGTAGTCGGTGGATTTACCTTTGAAAGGGTAACAAACTTTAAGTACCTGGGAGTAGATGTTAACCAACAAGCAAACAGCCATGATGAGATTAAAAGGAGAATAACTGCAGGAAATAAGAGCTATTTTGCGCTCGTACCTATATTTAAATCAAGATTAATCTCCAAAAATACAAAAATTAGACTATATAAAGTACTCATTAGACCTATAGTATTGTATGCTTGTGGAGCATGGGCATCAACAAAGTCGGACGAGAAAAGATTACTACTATTTGAAAGGAAAATACTGCGAAGAATTTATGGACCCAAAAGAAACGAGGAAAATGTATATGAACGAAGAACTAATGCAGAATTAAGGGCAATGTTCAATGAGCCAAACATAGTGGGAATACTTAAAAGCAGACGAATAAGCTGGGCCGGGCATGTATGGAGAGCGGAGGGCCAAACAGTATATGATGTCACAATGTGGAAACCAAATAAAAAACGACCGATAGGAAGGCCAAGACAGCGATGGACAGACCGGGTTAAAGAAGACCTCAAGCTCCTGGGGATTAGAGAAGGAGAACAACTGGCGAAGAACAGAGAAGTGTGGAGAGGTGTAGTAGAAGCGGCGATGGACCTTCAAGGTCCGGAATAAGCCAAAAAAAAAAAAAAAAAAAATTCGGTTTTGATTTAATTTTGATGAATTCTAGTTGGGTACCTTAAATAATACATATCTGGAACTTAATTTTTATTCCCATTCAACTTCGAGTTATCGCGACTCGATTGTATATTATTAAATTTTATAATTTCAATAAAATCTGGACAAGATATTTTTCAAAGTACGTTTCTTTAACGGCAACGGAAACGAATCGGATAAAATAAAAAAATGTACAATATTTTCACTAGAGATGTAAGATCAGTAAATTTATCAATTATTTTTTTACAGGCAAATATTTTTTTATCGAAAAAAAATTAGCACATATCACCTTAAATTAAACGTCTTTACGAAATTAATATTCATAACATTTCAATAAAATGGAATAGTTGATATTATGAAACTTAAAACATTAAACGTTCAACATCCCCACAACTACTGTTAATATTATATAACATATACATACAATTATTATCGCTATTAATAGTTCGGTTTTAAATATAATATAAGTATAATAGTTCGGTTTTAAATATAATATAAGTATAAATTTATTTACAACCGTGCTATTAATAAATTTGATTTTATTGACATCTCGATCTATGAACTGTAACCATTCCTATGACAGTACCACGGCTGTAGATACTATTCACTATCATACTATATACATCCTTGGATAGTTACTATGAACCTATGTTATATACAATTTATATAATGTCATATTAAATTTATAATACCATGAATACCCTACTATCCAGTAAAAATTAAAATATAATTTTACTATGGTTATAAGTTCATGAAAAAAGAGAAAGTGAGGAGTTCCTAGGGATGTTCTTATGGTGACATACAAAAATAAACAAAATTTATGTAGACTTTTCTTGGTAAATTATCAAAAAAAAAAAAAAAAATACGTAAATTTTACATCTCTAATTTGCACATATTCCGTTTAATTAACAGCAACATGGACTTTTATTACAATTTACAACTCGATATTATCCAGTTCCAATTCCAGTTATATGCAAATATTGTGAAGTTTTTAATTTTTAAATGATTATTTGATATTGTTATCATGATGTTAAAAAAGTTTTATCCCAAATTATTTGTCGTTCTTCGTTTATAATAATTAGTTTTGTAGAAAAATTGTACCTAATAAAATATGCCACGAAACACGACGTCGATGAATACGAATTTACAACTAAAAACTTAACTACTCTTAAATAAACAAAACTTAAAAACGGGTATCGCATAATGATTATCGGATACGAAATCAGGAAATGTAAAAAGTTATATCGATTAATATAGTATTGACAAAACGGTCAGTTTCAAAAACGTTCCGGTGACCGAAAAATATCGAGTCACCGGTTAACGGGCCAGCGGATATCCGTTAATTGAAACGGATAGTGTGAATAACTATGTTACTTATCTACTCCATTTTCTATTTTTATCAGACCCGTTTCCATTTCCGTTAAAAAAACCGGATTTTACAGTTCATTCCTTCGGATCGGCGGTCATCAAAACCGCACACTTACCATTCATAACCGCACATATTTATTCTATTGATAAAAAGGAAAATTTGAAAGGTTGATAGTTCAAAACCGCACACATTTGGTTAACAGTTCCTTTCTCTCTCCACACTTACTTGCATGTACAGTTCACGTTGCCAGTTCTGTATGAGTCCCATACAAAATCTTTTTTTACCCTGGGACCTACCTGGGGTGATGTTACATAGCAAATCGGGGGATATTTTCGTTAACTGTCCGAGCGAGCGCAGCTAGCGAGTGACCCCACTCAGTCACGAGGTGCACTCATGTTATTTTAGATAAATGTATACGTAATTGATATATATGTTACGGGTAATGTTAACATTTGGCTAATGTCGACATTATCCGGCTAAAGTAGACATTAGCCATCTGTTATGGCTAATGTGTAATTTTTCGTTTATAAGCAGAAATTATTAACGTTATCCGGATAATGTTAACCTTAACCAGTCAATATTGGATAATGTTAAAAGTTGTATATTAAATAGAATATAGAGTTTTTATTAGCAATTTTCTATACAATAATAAAGCGTCGGACTTCCAGAGTATAATATCTTATTTTGACTTGTAACCGATTTAGTCAGTTATTTTACCGATGAAGTGAAGAATATATCGATGTATGGGTTTAATATTTATCTTAATTGTATAACATTTTTTATTATAATTTTATATGTGTTATACAAAATACGACGTTGCGCATTTATCTATTGTTAGTCTGCTTTCAGTTTTCATATGTGATAATTGCAAGTACAGTGTTATTAGTGTTAAACTGTTAAGTATTTTAGATTACATTTTTAATAAAATAATGAAAAATATTTGAATATAATTAATGAATTAAAAGACGGCAATAAATCTCATCGTTTGAATAAATTTCAAATTATTAATATCGGAGGAGATATGTTGTTAAGGCATTATCCAAAAGTTCTTGGCTAATATCATATTATCCGGTTAATGTTAACAATAGCCAACATTTAATAATATTCATGGTGGGTAATGATAACAGTTGGCTAATGTCGACTTTAGCCGGATAATGTTGACATTACCCGTAACATATATATATATATATATATATAAATTTGTGCGGTATTGAACGGTTTAATTTGGCGAAAATATGTGGAATTAAGATATAAAAGTGTGCGGTTTTGAACGACGCCCCTTCGGATTAGCAGATTCTGCAACAGGCATGTGTTATATTGTAATTATAATTTTATATTTTTACGTTTTAGTTTGAAAATTAGAAAATGAATCGTAAAGAAGGTATATTAAACCTTTCTTGACCCTAATATGATAGGTTTATAAAATTGTATTTGAGTCCGGATAATAGAAAAAATTATAATGTTTATTTTAATTTATGTGTCGATAGTTCGAAACCGTCATCAACATCCAAGATCAGTTCATCAAACTTATATAAGCATACAGCAGTAAGTAGTAGCATTATTATTATTTTTTATAGTATTTATTATAATAGGTACTTCAATTTTTCAATTTTTTTTTCAATCATCACTTAAAATTAACGTAGTTACTTTATTAATTTAAAAGTAAAATAATATCATTACAATTTTATTTGGTTAACATAAAATGTAATGTTATTATATTTAAGTAATCATTAATGAGTAAAGTAAATTATAACTTTTTTAAAGTAACAAATCAAACACAGCACTATACGTACGCAAATCGTGATGTTCGTCCCTTAGAAACCATTGGTCGGATGCTCCCATGAGGGCATGGAGAAGCAAAAACGGTGGACCACCGTGACCTTTGATATGAAACAAATTAACCAAATATCCGTCTTCGGTCGGCACGGAGTATCTACTGTATCCCGCCGAATGGCCATGTTTTTCGATGAGTTGACCCTTGAACATATAAAATAAAACTTTTAATATAATTTTCTATAATTAACGAAAATGTATCGTGTATTATTCCCACGTTATTTATAGATTTACTAGATTAGATACTACTATTAGATGGCTTCGGAGAATTCGGTTCATTAGTTTTAACTTATTATGCTATGAATTGAGAAAAATAATAATATAGTCCGCAGTGTAAAATAATTTGTATAGTTATTATTGGTATAGATTATCTGGACCGTACAAATCTGGATATATATATCTGCATATCCACATTTATTTTGTCCCTGTTACCTAATTTAAGTGGTTTTGCGTAACAAGCCAAGGGATATTTTCGATTTGCGAAGTGTAGCGACGAGTGCCAATACATGCGTAATCGTATCCAGATTCATACGGTCCAGATAATGTACTTTCCAGATATGTACAGTTTAGATTTATGCGGTCCAGAATTCTAAATTCTAAGTTTATACGTGGACCCATAATATATAATATAAAAAAACAGGAAGAGTTTTAGATTATTATTATTTTTTTTTTTGCCAGATAATATAGATAGGTATATTGTGTATATTTTGATGAATAGTTCAAGTATTATTGCATTAGTATAATATAGTTTAGGAGTTTAGGACATAAATAGTTTAACATCAACTATTGTCATTATAATGTAGTATTATTAGTCATAGAAACAGTATACATAATAAATAAACAATCAGTGAGAGTAATAATTACGAAATTTTCTGTTAGTGCAGTTCATACAATAAATTGTTGATTATTACAATTAGGTACTTATTTTTTAATTATTATAATATTGTGATAAAATAGTATTATTTAGGTAAAATTAAAATTTTTCTAATTACAATAACTAAATAGCTTTTACAGAAAGAAAGCTGAATAGTGACTAAATAATCAATTCAAAATTGAAATACAGAACGATAATAAATTATAATAACATCTAATATAGGTGTATAATATTAATATCAGGGCGCGGAAATATAATTGCTAACATTATTATAGAATACCACGAAATAATGTATCCAATTATATTACACTGTTTAGGTTTATTTAGCTAAACGCGGTGCGATAGCGGTACGGGGGGCACTCGCACGCACTCGCACGCACATGTCATCAGGTAATATCGTGATCGCAAAAAAATGTTTATTTTTCATTCCAACATACGTTTCTAATTCCAACGCTATGTGTCGACAATTATCACGATTTTCATTCTGAAAAAATATTTGGATGATCCGTAATATGTACGAGGGATCGATCGAGGCACATTTTAAAAATTGTATTTAGTTAATTAAATATTTAAGTTTGAAATTTTGTATTTTTTTGTATTTACAACAATATTTATTGCAATTCAAACTACAAAAATTAAGAATGTGGCTCGGTCGTTCCCTTGTACATATTACGGAGCTCCGAATATTTTTTCAGAATTAAAATCGTGATAATTTTCGACACGTAGCGTTGGAATTAGAAACAGTAGTTTTTGTTAAAAAAAGACGTGGTGGTGAAGCCCCTTAACTAAAAAGTATTATTTTTAATAGGCAGAATCCTAAAGTAAATATGGGTTAGACATATAAAATACAATTCTAAAATTGTATTAGTATAAAAATTTATATAATCATCAATTTTAAATTTAAATAAGTACTAGATATCTGTTTCACAGTATTATCTACCTACTTGAACACATAGAATACCTAAATAATATATAATTGTTTGCAAGCTATATCAATTTCATCAAAATAGTTAGTACAAAATAAATAATTGATTTCATATAGTTAATTTATTTAAACCCTATATTTTCTTCGTGTGTTTATAGATTCACTGGTTTCTAATAAATTTGAATTATACATAAAAAATGACAAAGTCTAATCTGATACTTACCTAGTACCTATGTTAAAATGTGATTATGGACATTTATAAATAATAAAGGAAAACTATCCTAAATAATAAGCAGTTGAATAATACCTACGTAGATACCTATAATCTATTGAATGTGCAATATTTTAAAATTGAATTTGTAATTAATAATAAAAATAATATATTAACTAGGTATTTAATGATACTTTTACTTATTATTTTTTATATGTAAATATAGAATGCGTGCGTATTAATATAATTAGTAATTACATATAATTAGTATTTACCTTTTTACACTCCAGTTTAGTACATATTATTTATATTATATAAGGATTTAACTATATTGAGTAGGTACCTACCTACATAATAATAGTTTTTGGTTTTTGACATTCAAATAATTGGCACGAAATAAACAACTGATTTCATAATTCTATGATAATAATATTATTATTGATTATATAAACTATTTGGCGGCATTTTCAAAAATAAACCAATCGTAGGGCTTGATTTTAATACAGTCGCCGAGCTCATGTACAAAATGCTTATACGCGTTCGCGCGATTCGTTCGAAAAGCCTACCTGTGTCGGTACGCGATTCGTGTGCACCGCCGTATGAGTTGTGTACGACGTTTACGATAGTATTGAATACACTCACCGTGGTCAAAAAGTCGACCGCGGCCGTTGGTCGGACGGAACAGAACGTCGAGAAGAATACGGCCGCGACTAGGGCGTTGGTGGAACCCGGACGGCGGCGCGACTGGAGCAACGCACGTGTTGAAACCATCGTAAGGACACGCGGCGACGTCGCCACCCGCACACGTAGCCTCCGCGAACGCACTGTTGACCGTCGTCGTCGTCGTCGTCGTTGTCCGTGCCCACCGCATCGCGCGTTCAAATCACTCGACGGATATGTGTCGTAGAACGCTCGTGCCGCCTCTCGGACTCGCCGGAACATGCTGTACTGTTATGATTATTATTATTGCTGTCCGTGCGTGCAAACCTACGTCGTGTACGCCGCGGTACGTCTAATTATTGTTGTTCGCCAAGACCGGTTCATGCTTGCCTCGTGCAGTTGGTCAAAACCTCGAAAAACCCGACCTTCGATGTTCACCGTTCGCGCGTATAAGGTTGATGGCACCTGTGTGTATACCGCGATACGGATAAAATAACAGGAAGGGCTACGGGGGCGATCACCTCCCACCCGCCTGGTGGTTGTCCGTGACTTTTTTCAAAATGAAAGAACCGCGTACAGACGTGAGCATCGCAATTACCAGGGGAAAGAAAATTACTAGCAACTACCACCGCGGTTATACACCTATACGAAACATGTAAATAGGTACGCGTTGTTCGGGCAGTAAGATTACTAAAATATCATAGTTGAATAAATCAAATTATTACAATTTAATTTGAATGCGAATCATCTATATTAATAAATATTTTATAAACATGTTATTAAAAAAAAAAAGACAATACTCTCAATTAATAATGAGCACTTCAATTTATAGTTTTAGTTATTTCGAACTGTAGTTCGGTCAACTGTTTTTAATAATAAATACTTATTTATGTTTCACTAACCTTACAGCGGAGGTAACTATGAGTTCAAGTAAATATAACAATAATCGTTATTATAAACAAGTGTTATTACTGTGAATGAGGAAATAACTCCCTAAAATTATTACTGAATTTTGGACTATGGCTCTCTTCCTAAAAAAAAATTAAATCCTGGAATCGTCACTGCCTATAGCAATTATAAAATACATTTAATCCTACTATTTTTAAAGTTCAAAAAACTGTTTGGTTTTTTCACGGACACTAGACCTACATGTATTGTCTCCATCTTACAAACATTTAACATAAATAAAATTTAAACTGGAAAATTAAAAACCAAGATGTTAAACGTTTTATTCGAACAATTGCCATATAAACAATTGTTACAAATAAATACCTTGTACTAATTGTATACAACAAAATGCTCCGAGACAATAAATAACTTATCTAACTGGGCTAGACCTGTTATTTATTTATTTATATATATATATATATATATATATATATATATATATATATATATATGTACGCTCTATAGGGTTCAGTACAGTACATGAACAAAATATATAATTAATACTTATTCAATTAATTTTAATTGGTATAGAATATTCTAATCTATTCTTTCTGAACATGGTGATTACATAATAAAAGTTACAATACAGTGTATTTAGTGTTGAATTAACTTAAGACTAAACGTTTTAACCTGGTTGAGTTATCATTGAAAGAATCAAACATTTTTATCGTGTTTGCTGTTGTCAGCATTCTATTAATTGGAGCGTATAAACTATAATTTTGGCGATTGGTAAGGAGGTAAAATGTGTGTGATACATGCGTTACAAAGGACATTTAAAGGTATTAGATTCAATAGTTCAGGGCATTTGATTTGAAATTTCAATAATTTATGGAACCAAAGTACATCAGTTAACTTTCTACGTTTATCAAGGAATTCAATATCAAATTCCAGTATTAACTGTTTCAGAGATAAGTTTATTTTTTTTGTTTTATATGCAAGTACCCGTAGTAACCTGAACTAAATACGCTCAATCTTCGTTACCAAATTGGTCTGGTGAGGGTTCAAACGGGCCAAAGAAAATATAAGACTTTAATGCAGTTCGAATTTTTAAATTCTGAGCAATTACGACGTATGAAACCGAGTACCCGAAGAGCCTTATTACACATCATATTTATATGGTTATTGAAATACTGGTCATTTGATAATAATATACCAAGATCTTTTATTTGTGTTACTATCGTAAGGTCAGAGCTATTAATTGTATAATTAAATTTTAGGTTTAATTTTAGACGAGAAAAAGTTATCTGTGAGCATTTTTCAGCGCTTACGCTAAGTCCGTTTGTTGTGCATCACGAATAAAATCTATTGAAATCAGATTGTAATTTAGCACAACCATCAATTGAATAAAGTAGTAAATTAAGTTTTAGATCGTCAGCAAAAATTAGAAAAGATTGAAAACTGTTTTTCAAAGATATTTGTAACGTCATTTAAGACAATAAAGTAATAAACTATGTTTGAACTACTGTTTTAAAGTAAATTTGAAAATCTCTAACCGTGATACACTGAATATAAAGGTTTTGAAGACGAATAATAAATTTGTTCGAGCAATTTTATTGAGGGCTACATGATTTAATTGATTTGCACATAACATTTACAAGAGAATAAATAGGTATCGTGTACAATCCATTAAATTCTGTAAATTATTTGAAAATATTCAAGTTTATAATATTACTTGTTATTCACGACACATATTGCCTCGAACGAGATGAGTGTGGAACGGAATCGACGTTTGCGATTTCAACGCTGCAATTAATTCGTTCGCAAATGGCGTTTACGCGGAGGAATGTAAAATATACAGGTAGAACCGACGTGAAACGAGAAGTTTATCGAGATATAATTCGCGAAGTTATTCAAGGAGGACAATGAAAGACACGCGTATATATCTATAATTTACGTTTTCAAAATTATATACTGTGAAAATGGTCGTCTGTACTTTATCCATTGCCACGAGTACTACCCGGTAACCCTAACGGTTAGGAATAGTCGTTTTTGATGAAGCCCAATGAAGTACGTCGAAATTTACTATTCGTGGATTATAGTTGATATCGCTTCACTTTTTTTTTTATTTGTAATAACTGAAAAATCAACGTGTAATCTTATGCAAATGCCTATTTGAGGGGTAGAGCGAAGGAGGCATTCACCCCCCCCCCATGGTTCGTATTTTTTATGAATATAATACATTGATTTATTTAAAAAATGTAATGTATAAATAATTAAGAATATAAACTACTAGGCTATCATTATAATATGTTATCATTTTAACAGGAACATGAGTTGTAGGTAATGAACTGTAAATTATTTTTAAGTTTGTATTGAAGAAAATTAGTTTCCCTTCCATGACCTCAACTCAAATACACCCTTGATCCTGTGTGTCGGAGCTCTTCTCCAATATCGCATTATATATATATATATATATTTTTTTTTCAACTAGAAATTACATTTTATATACAATTATTTTCATGTATCGATTGCAAATATTATGATAGAACAACAAGCAAACTTATTGTCCAGTACTTTGCGACCGTTTCGTTTTTTATCGAATTTCGGTAATTAGATAACTATTTTTATACGTTGCATCATAAAACAACAAGAAATATGATTGAATACAACCGTTCTGTAAACAAGGTGGGCTGCGAGAATTGGGACAAAAATAAATTAGGATATAACTCAGTATGTATTAGATATAATTTATATATTAAATTATTTATTTTAGATAAGTCGATCCAAAAGATTTTAATGAATGATTGAAGCAATTCTTTATTAATTATTGAAATTCCCGTTCTAATTGTATCCTTAAAGTAAAAAGTGCAAGGGTTTGATTCATAAACACGTGGCTTAAGATATCATCAAAAGAAAGAATTTTTAACATGAATGTTTTTTACATGACAGATTGATAGTCAATACAAGTATTACAAAATGACATGTACAGTGTACATTGTACACGTTATATAGATATATAGATGAATATAACACTAGTATATTACTTCAAAAGTACCTAGTATATTATGCAGTGTTTTCCAAAATTATTCTGATATGAAGATTATTAATTCGTTATTTTAATCATACCATTCTTCCATTACACATATATTATAATAATTTTTAATTATTCTGTTTGATTTTTAAATGAGTGTTTTATTATTGCGTTGATACTTGAAAATTCACATTTTCTCCACACCTTCAAATATTTCAAATTAAGTACATGTTTTTATAATTTCAAACCAAAATCGGTTATTTAAACAATTCATATTTTTACTTTGTGTTTGTATAATGACGTAGCGAATAATATTAAAAAATGAAAATCATTGTTTTATTTGTACGGTTCACAAAGTATTTAATACTTTTGACCTATATACTTAATAGCATACAATTTTATTACATCATTTAATGCGATATTAAAATAATTTCATTTTGCTTGGCTATACTCGTATAGCTTAGCATAAGTGGCTATATAATGTTTATATTTTATACGTATCAATATTAAATTATCTATAAATTCGTAGATATTTCGTAGTCAGACCATTCTTAGATTTAGATAAAATCGTTACAGAATACGTAAATATAGGATTGATCGATTATAAGAATATAATTTCATGTATTTTGAGGGCATTTTATATTTTATAATGATCATAACGATATATATAATATACATACACTCAATTATAATTTTATTTATAGATGTGTCAATGATACATTTAGAGTACATGCGTCCCGGGGCGAAATGATTTTATTGCCCCCCCCCAACCTGTCACTACTCTGTACAATCACAGACCTTCCCTTTCCACCTTCAATTAATAAAAAATATGTCCCTTGTTTGTTTTGAACAAAGGCGTAAACTGATGGGGAGAGGAGACAATTGCGAGCTCGAAAAATTTAACGGAGAAATGCCCCTTTGTATTTTGTAAATTAATTAGAAAAATATTATAGAAAAAATATTTAAGATTTGTAAGAATTATTTAATTGATATATAAATATATATAATTGTTTGAACTATAAAAAGAAATTAACGGATTAATCAAAATGTATTTGTTTAATGACATTTACCATCATAATACAGCATGATACAAATTAAGTACATAAAATCTTTAATTATATAGTATATTAATATAAGATAAAGTTTGTGCCTCCCCTCCCCATAAAAATTTCCCGAGTTCCACCCATGGTTTTGAATAATATATTAAAATGTACATTCTAGGGTTTAACAGTATACAATGTCAAAGTGTTTTGTTCAATTAAAAGATCATAATAAATAATACCATTATAAAATTTAATCAGCAGTCTTATTACAATTTTCTTCTTATAAAAAAATAGTAGATAACGAGTAGATAGATACTAGAAAACACCACAAAATATGAGTATACATTATACATTTTTATATAAATATACCTTGAATTCGTATAGTAATCATTCGTTTATACCAATATTTCCCAACCTTTTTTTACTCAACGCTCCTTTTATATTTTAAAAATCTCATACCACCCTCTCCCAATCAATATTTTGAAAAGATTAAGATTTTATTTTTTAATTAGCTATTTAATTATAGAAAAATATTATTTAACATTTTAACGCTACAATTTAGTTAATTTTATATTTAAATACTTACTAATAATATGAATTATATAATTTAATTTTGAAATTTCTAATATAAAATAATAACACAAAACATGCTTATGTGACTAATTACTGCCCTGAGGTTGATGGTTTCTCACCAACGAAATTATATCTGGTTCAATAGAAGTCAGCATTTGTCTTAAATCTCCTCTTTCACATATTTCTAATTTGTTTCTTGATTTGATTGAAAAGTTGTTGAACCGGATTAAAGTCTTTTTCGACCAAGTATGTCGACGGATACGATAAGTCCCATAAGACAATAATAACGTTAAACTATTATTGTCATCTACCTAATACCTAGAATCTATAGTCCGATTAGATAATTATTTAGATGTTGTATAAACATCTAAAAATATTATACTTACATAATTCTATATACTCGTATTACATTTGGTATTTTAAATTATTTTTTATTCTACGCAGTTTCATATTTCATCACAATTAGTTATAAACAATACAAATGTAAATGATAGATGAACGCCCCTATTAGCACCCCCTTCGAAATAAAAAATGCTCACAAAGGATGGTAGTGCTGGCGTTGGGAATCACTGGTTTATACGCTATCAGTCGTATTCATATCACATTCAATTCAAAATGATTTGATACGATAATTAACTATCAGAAAATTATTGATTGATTAAAAAATTGTATACAATACACGTTAATCAATGTTATACATTTTTTTATAAGAAAAATAATAATGCACTCAATATAACTGTCAACATTTTGCCGCTAGGGGCATTTATCCCCTTCCCTCTCTAAAAGTGGTACCACTGAGATGTATTTGTATACGTACGTTTAATATATTTAAATATTATTTAACAATTTTTCCTATCAGTAGTTGTTGATACCATATTTTTTACTTCTCATATTCGAATTACGAAATTGAACAACGAAGAATAATTAATAGTTTTTTTTTATACATAAAATATACCTATACATTTCACAAACACAAAATAATACAATTTCATTTCCTATCACACCGTATATTAATTATGATATTACTGATTATTTAAAAATTATATGATGTTTGAAAATGAAAATGACTGTATTGCGTCATAAAAGGACCACCAGTTTCTAAAAAAATATATATATATTTATATTTATATTTAAATATCTGAAGTATCATGATACCTGTGTGTTGTGTTATCTAACCTTTTTGATTATAATATATGGATCGTAGTTGAAACGTGTAAAAATTACGGCATTACTCTAAAAATAAACAATGCGTCTATATTTATTATGAAAACATTGAATCGTAAAATATCTTCTATGTGTACAAATATCACTCAGCCATGAAAAATATAATCATTGTGGTCATGTCTGCAATTTCTATATATGTATTGCATATATGCGTATCGTTTACATTGTATAATTCAATTTCAAATACTTTTACCAGATGATATTGATATACGTATAAAGGTGAACCGCAAGCGTAAAACTCACATGTGATCATTTTACTTCAAGTCCAACCAAACCTTTCAAGAGTATATAGAATAAATATAAAAAAATATTCATTGCCTTGAAACATTTAAAGTTTAAATGATCGACTAAATAAACTATATAAAGTACGTAAGTACGGTGTTTTTAAATGTAAATTGTAATTAATTGTTAAGGAAAAGAATAATACACTCAAACGGAAAAATTATTTACACATAAAATGTATTCGAAACAATAGCTTACTCAACACTCATGTTAAAGATGAATATTAAATTTATCTTTAAGAAAATTAAATTAAATTTTAATTAAAAAATATTAATCATTAAAGTAAAAATGATGATATGTTTAGTATATCTAAGAAAAATGTAAACACCGAATGGCATTGCTATCTGAAAATCTGAAATTGATAGACGCTGTCTTTATATCTACTTTCTAAATTTTAATACGAATCTTAAAAAATATTGTCCAATTAAAAACTTAAAGAGTTGAGTTTAGTGAAGGCATAACGCGGCTTGACCAACATACTAATTCAGCGTTTCCCAACTTTTTTTCTGCCGGACCCCTTATATCCCATATTAGTCACATATTACATCTTTAGATAACCGCCCATCGCATGACTCGTTTAGACAAAGATAGAATGCGTTCTCTCATTTAACAAATTCAATTCTAAAAAATGTTTTATCCTATCCTACAAACATTATGAAAGCACATGTTATAAATGAAGAATATTTACTTAAAATTCTACATAACTCATCTGTATTTCTAAGCTTATATATATATATATGTTTCGTAACCCTCCGAGGGTTGCCTGAGATATTTTTCGGTTATTTTTCACGTTTTGAATATTGATTGATCGGATGATCTGAAAGAAAGCAACGGTTGAATTGTTCATAGCAATATATTGTTCTATGTCCGTGCACATTAACGTTATGATCACAATATGTATTGAAAAATACCATAAAAAACTACAATAACGATATATGACAACAGAACGGTACTATTTGAGTGCTGAGTGTTCTTCGAAAAAACTTTAACCTGTGATGTTCATCGTCACCGGTAACAATTGTGTCGGCTTTTGACGAGTTTGATTGATGGTACAATGTTTTGCAGATAACCGATCGATTGGTCGGTTTTCCGATTGTTTCGTCTTGAAATGAGTCCTTTAGTTGCGATGAAGAAAGGCCACACATCAAGGTTACGTGCAAGGTATTTGTGGCAACCTTACCTTATGCTCCTCCTCGTCACCCGTAGCTCATGTCCAATGTCGCGTCCGGAGTTTAGTGTCATGTCTGGTATTAATGTCTTGTCCGGTGTTCATGTCGTGTCTGGTAATAAATGTCGTGTCATGTATATAATGTCATGTTCTGTATATAATGTCAAGTCTGGTGTTTAATGTCGAGTCCGGTGTGTAACGTCACGTTCGATAATGATTAGCCGGCCGCGGCGGGTACCCGGATCACGTCCACCAGGGGGTAAGCCGACCACCGAAAATCGACTTCTACCTCGTCCGTGGCCGTGCACCCTGGCCTGGCCACGACCTCAGTGGACCATGTTGCCACGGACCGGAAGGTGATGTCTTCGCCGTCATCGTGGTCATCTGCATAGCCGTCGTTGGCGTGCGGCTCAGGGACCTCGATCGTGACCACGACGTGCACGCGAGTTTTCACCATCTCGGAGGTTATCTCGGCCGCGTCACTTCTCGGTCGGATCACGCACTCAGCAGCCCAAGTGAGCGCCATATCAACCTGGTGCGTCTCAAACCAGGACGGAGTAGCGATCACGAACACTTCGGAGGTGACATCGACCGAAGTGGTCACTTCGATGACGTTGGACGCGTAGTGCGTTTCGGTGTCCCCGCGTTCCTGCAGGACCAGGGCCGGTACCGATGGAACGACGTCACGATCGGTCTCCACTGCTTTCAGGCACCGTTTATGCGCGAACGTCTGTCTGCAAACTGCGAAACAAAAACATACAGTCACGGCGTCATAAAAAACAGTGTAGTGCGTGTGCAAGTATGACTAACTGATAATCGAGAACTTTATAAAAAACCGCTTCTAACGCCAAAAAAAACTAATGAACAAGTTTAAACAATTTAATCGATCGTTATAAACTGGAGCAATTAATTTTTTTTTCCTATTCCGTTCGCTTCAGGAATTGATTAGATTATTTAAACGATGTATATTTTTATGATGATTTTTTCGAGATGAACTATTTATTTAAATCGAGAAACAAAACGCTAGATACTCGAGATTGTTTTACGTTTTAAAAACTTGATTATTTTTCAATGATAAAATATCACCGATAATCACGACATATCACCGTTTTATTGACTCAGCCAAACCGATTCTGCAGCACTTCGCTGTTTACAACAGTTTAGCGTGATTAGAGAAAATCTTAATTTACCTTAATTGCATAAAGATAAAAAAGAAATTTGTATGAAGTCCTTTCATAATCACAATAGTGATAACGGATAACTGTAATGCTGAATTTTGATATTTAGAATTTTGTATCCAAAGGGATGTGAACGAAATTACCGCGTTCCGCTGATGAAATACAATAAATTAATTTTTACTTTTGCATTTCGCCATTTTCTTGCCAAACCAATTTCGGCGACCACACAAGTGGCATTCACGGCACCATCTTCTCTTCCAATTCACTTGATCAACTTCGAAATCATGGGAGCAATCGATGCTGTTTGCAATAAAAACACCATTAGTTTACTATAAATTCTTGCATGTGAAACACGTTACATACCTTGAAGACATCTTTCTGTTTGTTCTGTATATAAGTGCAGAGCTGAAATTCATCCGTGCAAGTAATCAATCAAATGAGACTAACGGGCGCCTCGTTTGTTATCGACGAAAAAAATTATAAAATCAACTTAGTAACAAACGCATTGATGTATGTACCAGCGCATAAATATAAATATACTACCTGACCCGACAAACGTTGTTTTTTTTTTTTTATTTATTTAAACTTACTATGTGTCAACATATTACATGTTATTACAAGGTATTATTTATATAATAATGATACAGTCAAAAGAAAATAATAATAATAATAAATATATTTTAAATTGACAAAATGTAGTCGTTAATAATGATAGACTTGGTTGGATGTTACATAATTTCAATTAAAATTTGAGTTAAAATTAATGAGAATAGGTCTGAGAAAAGATAAAATTATAACGGTATTATGAGACCATGTGAAATAGTATTATGGAGAGATAATGCCTTTAGCTATTAGTGTGTTTAAGACTGATGTAAGGAGGGAAATTAATGGAATTATTAAAGAGCTTAAATTGGATATGAGTTTTGAAAAGGTATTTGATATTTGTTCTGTGATTTTGTTTTGGTTGTTGGTGGCTTCTGCATATGATTTGGTTTTGGTTCTGGGTTGAGACTGTTGAGAGTGAGGGTCAGGATCTTTGACTAGTTGAAACTTTTGAGCAGATTTTTTAAATATTGACTCGAATGCTGGGCATCCTTTGAAGTTTAATAGTGATATGATAACGGAGCGCGGACGATTACGACGTGTGTGTGTTCATGTTGAACGTTGCGGCCGAACTCCAGACAAACGTTGTTTTTTCATATAAATTATTTCCAGAGAATATTTTGCTAGAAAAAAATAACTAATTTAATATAGGCATGAAAGGATGTGGGTAAGGATAAGGATGTAAGGAAGAGGTATGGAGTGCTATGAACGGCGACGAAATATAAAAATGAAAAAACATCAAACATTTATTTTTTTAATAATTTATTAAAATTGATCCATTAAAATTATGTATAGATCACTAATTATGACAATATTAGTAAAAAACAATATTTATCCCTTAATGCAACTGAGTGTAAAATATTTTTTGTCATCCCAACTTTCGCTAACACAAACTGGATGATTCGATTCTGTAGTCAATTTGCACCAAAATTTACCCTAAATATTTGCAACATGTGTAATTTGCATCATCATCAGGTAGTAATAAATAGGAATTGTAATTTGCACCAAAATTAAAATCGATTATTTTTTCGATAGTATTTCGATAGTACAAACTTACTTACTTTACTTGATTTGAAAAATTTGTTTTTATAGCATAAAAAATGTTTCACTGTTAATTAAAGGTGGAATAACCTGGAAATAATAATTTATAATTTAAAAAATGGAAATTTAGAAAGGTATACATATTAATTGCTGTTACACTTCACTGATTTAATACTTGCACGTTTTTTGTATTTGTATGCAACTAATTCAATTTCATTTTATATAGTAGTATAGATATAGATAATTACTTAATATCGCATATTATTGTACTTAATTATCAAAAATCATTTATTTATGTTGTTATCTAATCTACATACACGCTTGGTATCCGTTGTTATGTGCAAACTTACAATCCAAGAAATTGTCTTTATTATTATTTGTATCACCAGTGTATTCTGTTCCGCTGTTGTTTTCTTTTGTTATGTTTAAATCATGTACTTAACTACTGTGTTATATACTATTTTATTAACATGTAATTGTTGAATTAAAATAGTTTATGCTGAAAGTTCTAAAAAAAAAACAAGATGTTTATTTTATACACGGTTATTTCAGAAAATGGAAAATGAATATATATTATTACCGCTAATCCCTATTATACCCAAAGATGTATCAATACAATTTAAATGCCTTCAATTTCCAATTAGATTGGCAGTTGCAATGACTGTCAATAAATTTCAAGGCCAAATGAAGTCTGTCTGTGGCTTAGATTTAAAGACATCATATTTTTCACACGGGCTGTTTACGTGGCGTGCTCTTGAATCACCTAGTTTGTGTTGACGAAAGATGGGATAACAAAAAATATTTTACACTCTGTTGCATTAAAGGATAGATATTGTTTTTTTACTAATATTGTCATAATTAGTGATCTATACATAATTTTAATGGATCAATTTTAATAAATTATTAAAAAAATAAATGTTTGATGTTTTTTCAATTTTATATTTCGTCGCCGTTCATAGCACTCCATACCTCTTCCTTACATCCTTATCCTTACCCACATCCTTTCATGCCTATATTAAATTAGTTATTTTTTTCTAGCAAAATATTCTCTGGAAATAATTTATATGAAAAAACAACATTTGTCGGGTCAGGTAGTATATTTATATTTATGCGCTGGTACATACATCAATGCGTTTGTTACTAAGTTGATTTTATAATTTTTTTCGTCGATAACAAACGAGGCGCCCGTTAGTCTCATTTGATTGATTACTTGCACGGATGAATTTCAGCTCTGCACTTATATACAGAACAAACAGAAAGATGTCTTCAAGGTATGTAACGTGTTTCACATGCAAGAATTTATAGTAAACTAATGGTGTTTTTATTGCAAACAGCATCGATTGCTCCCATGATTTCGAAGTTGATCAAGTGAATTGGAAGAGAAGATGGTGCCGTGAATGCCACTTGTGTGGTCGCCGAAATTGGTTTGGCAAGAAAATGGCGAAATGCAAAAGTAAAAATTAATTTATTGTATTTCATCAGCGGAACGCGGTAATTTCGTTCACATCCCTTTGGATACAAAATTCTAAATATCAAAATTCAGCATTACAGTTATCCGTTATCACTATTGTGATTATGAAAGGACTTCATACAAATTTCTTTTTTATCTTTATGCAATTAAGGTAAATTAAGATTTTCTCTAATCACGCTAAACTGTTGTAAACAGCGAAGTGCTGCAGAATCGGTTTGGCTGAGTCAATAAAACGGTGATATGTCGTGATTATCGGTGATATTTTATCATTGAAAAATAATCAAGTTTTTAAAACGTAAAACAATCTCGAGTATCTAGCGTTTTGTTTCTCGATTTAAATAAATAGTTCATCTCGAAAAAATCATCATAAAAATATACATCGTTTAAATAATCTAATCAATTCCTGAAGCGAACGGAATAGGAAAAAAAAAATTAATTGCTCCAGTTTATAACGATCGATTAAATTGTTTAAACTTGTTCATTAGTTTTTTTTGGCGTTAGAAGCGGTTTTTTATAAAGTTCTCGATTATCAGTTAGTCATACTTGCACACGCACTACACTGTTTTTTATGACGCCGTGACTGTATGTTTTTGTTTCGCAGTTTGCAGACAGACGTTCGCGCATAAACGGTGCCTGAAAGCAGTGGAGACCGATCGTGACGTCGTTCCATCGGTACCGGCCCTGGTCCTGCAGGAACGCGGGGACACCGAAACGCACTACGCGTCCAACGTCATCGAAGTGACCACTTCGGTCGATGTCACCTCCGAAGTGTTCGTGATCGCTACTCCGTCCTGGTTTGAGACGCACCAGGTTGATATGGCGCTCACTTGGGCTGCTGAGTGCGTGATCCGACCGAGAAGTGACGCGGCCGAGATAACCTCCGAGATGGTGAAAACTCGCGTGCACGTCGTGGTCACGATCGAGGTCCCTGAGCCGCACGCCAACGACGGCTATGCAGATGACCACGATGACGGCGAAGACATCACCTTCCGGTCCGTGGCAACATGGTCCACTGAGGTCGTGGCCAGGCCAGGGTGCACGGCCACGGACGAGGTAGAAGTCGATTTTCGGTGGTCGGCTTACCCCCTGGTGGACGTGATCCGGGTACCCGCCGCGGCCGGCTAATCATTATCGAACGTGACGTTACACACCGGACTCGACATTAAACACCAGACTTGACATTATATACAGAACATGACATTATATACATGACACGACATTTATTACCAGACACGACATGAACACCGGACAAGACATTAATACCAGACATGACACTAAACTCCGGACGCGACATTGGACATGAGCTACGGGTGACGAGGAGGAGCATAAGGTAAGGTTGCCACAAATACCTTGCACGTAACCTTGATGTGTGGCCTTTCTTCATCGCAACTAAAGGACTCATTTCAAGACGAAACAATCGGAAAACCGACCAATCGATCGGTTATCTGCAAAACATTGTACCATCAATCAAACTCGTCAAAAGCCGACACAATTGTTACCGGTGACGATGAACATCACAGGTTAAAGTTTTTTCGAAGAACACTCAGCACTCAAATAGTACCGTTCTGTTGTCATATATCGTTATTGTAGTTTTTTATGGTATTTTTCAATACATATTGTGATCATAACGTTAATGTGCACGGACATAGAACAATATATTGCTATGAACAATTCAACCGTTGCTTTCTTTCAGATCATCCGATCAATCAATATTCAAAACGTGAAAAATAACCGAAAAATATCTCAGGCAACCCTCGGAGGGTTACGAAACATATATATATATATAAGCTTAGAAATACAGATGAGTTATGTAGAATTTTAAGTAAATATTCTTCATTTATAACACGTGCTTTCATAATGTTTGTAGGATAGGATAAAACATTTTTTAGAATTGAATTTGTTAAATGAGAGAACGCATTCTATCTTTGTCTAAACGAGTCATGCGATGGGCGGTTATCTAAAGATGTAATATGTGACTAATATGGGATATAAGGGGTCCGGCAGAAAAAAAGTTGGGAAACGCTGAATTAGTATGTTGGTCAAGCCGCGTTATGCCTTCACTAAACTCAACTCTTTAAGTTTTTAATTGGACAATATTTTTTAAGATTCGTATTAAAATTTAGAAAGTAGATATAAAGACAGCGTCTATCAATTTCAGATTTTCAGATAGCAATGCCATTCGGTGTTTACATTTTTCATGCAATAAAAATATATAATATTTACAATTTACAGTTGGCATGGATATTGAGCCAATGCTCTGCTTGTATTATAAGTTTACAATTTATACGTTTGTGATTGGCCACCCTTAACACCTAGGAGTTTAGAAAATGGTTTATAATCTATTATCAAACTACCTACCAAATATATACAAAAAATTTCATTAAAACCGATCAAGCTGTTTCAGAGGAGTTCAATAATAAACACTGTGACCGGAGAATTGTATACATAAGATAATATAAACTTACATATTTACCGAATGAAGTAAATTATAAGCTAAAAATATAAAAACAAATTTTACAAAAAAAAAAAGGTAGAGAGGGCAGGGGACGTAAAATGTTATTGCTTTAAATGGCGTTGTTGGTAGTTGTGTAGGAATACTGGGACAGTTTTTTACCGGATTTTCATCTGTACGCACACGCAAACAAAATTATTTCCAATGTAAATTTGAACGGTATAAGTGTATATTATGTCATGCAATTATTCCTGACTCTATATAAATCCTAGTATTGTGTACATTTTTATATTTAATTTAAGTAAAAACAGTGTAACAGTCGAATAGTGTGGTTCAAACTGTGGATATTGTTTATGACATATACTTCCTTACTTTGCTACCTACTTGAATTTTTTTTTATCCTTACTTTCCGGGGCACAATTCAATTTCAATAAAAATTTGATGGTGCTGATAACCTTCTATCTTTTTCATATTCCTTAATGTTTATAGATACCCGCGAACCTTACAGTTTAACAGTTATTAAAATATTTGGTAAATATATGAATATTTCTAAATTTAAATTGTTCACTTTGATTTTATATTTTTATTGTGCGTACAACGAATTACATGTCTGTAAACACAAATGTTTTATTACATGATCACTTTTAGATTCTGACTGAAACGAAGGATAATTTGGTTATATAATGATGTTTGTATTATGTTTGTTTTACTCTTTTTCGGATAGAAATACTGGTTCAAAAGTTTTTTCTAGAACCTTTTTTAAATTTTAAATTTCCATGCAGTGGTACTTAAGATTGGTCATTTTTTTAAATCTTAATAGTTTTTCTAGACGTGAGAAAATAACTGTCCTGAAATGTTAAAAATACGTTATAATTAAGACTTTCACATTTCAAATTTTAGTTATTTAGTCATAATTCCAAAAGCAATGTGGCTAGAAACTTGAAACTGTTACCCTATAGTTGATATTTTTTTTCGTATTGTACAAAAATTTATATACTTATACAAAAAAACTCAAAAACTATTGTTTTTCTATACATATTGAGTAATGAGTATTTAAATGTAAATTAACATAAACACATTTGGGGGTGCTAATTTCAAAAATGAGGGTGCTAAGTACACCCAAATCCCCCCCAAATTGCGCCTATGCTTTCTTTTATACAAAATAGGCCGGGTGCCCACTTGAGCAACGTCGCACGTGGCGTCGCATGTGGCGTGGCAAGTAGCATGTATCTGGCATGTTATTTCGGATAAACCCAATTTAATTAGATAAGTGTGCGCCCACCTAACTGATATAGCAGTCACATGACGAGTAGCGTGCCACGTTACTATCATTAGAATAGAGCATGTTCTATTTTCTTGCCACTTGCGTCTTGCGACGCATCATCATTGTACAACATTTTTTTGGTATCGAATTATAATTATAAAAATTTAAAAATATGAGAGACGATCCCGATTATAATATACGTTTTGTCAGTATTATTGAAAATAATCTAATGCTTTACGACCATACTATCATACTATCAAATTATTGCAATAAATACGCTGTTGATAGAACTTGGGAAAACGTTGCAAAACAGCCATCTGAATCTGGTAAGTAATTATATTTACTAATTTATTTTCAATTCTTTCTGTTTTATTACGTAACAATATCTAGTAACTTACTTAACCTGGTCATTTTACAGTAGTTTTTTTCTTCAAAATTTGTTTTCGATATAATAAAAATTAAAAATAATAGTTATTTGACTAAAATTATTTTTTGTTATCTACATATTATTACACTGTATCTACACTTGTTACGTCAGCCAGTTTGTTCACAGCATAATTGGTTAAAATATTTTAACTCTCAAAATAAAAGCTGGATTTAGGAAAAATAAAATAATAATTTGTTATAGGTATATGTATATATATTTACATATATAAAATTATATTATGATTTCCGAATTCGTAATAATTTGTGTAATATATTATAATAGTACTAATGTTTTATAAAAAGTAAATTTATTTAATATTAATACTTAATTTTTATTAAAATTGTTTATTTTTAAACGGTATATTTTTCTTGCCATGGTAAAATTTGACCAGGCTTTAAAAAAAAATTACATAATCGATTTCTTAAATATATAGTATTGTTTGTTGATCTTTGATTATTTCTTTGACTTTGGTTTGGTTGATCTTCATTTAAATAATTTGTTGTATCTTGCTCCATAGCTGGTTCTGAATATGTTCCTTCGTGAATACGTATGAAGTTATGTAGTACACATAGAGCCTGTACGATGTTATCAATTCTTCCCACATTACAATGAATTGGTGTTTCCAAAACTCTAAATTTTGATGCAAGCATACCAAAAGAACATTCTAATGATTTTCGACCTCTTGAAATTCTATAGTTATATATTCGTCTTTCATTTGTGAGTTGTCTACGAGGATATGGTTTCATAATATTATTAGTGAGAGGAAAAGCTTCGTTTGCTACAAAATAATAAAGGAAAACTTTTTCTTCTCCTGGCAAAGGAGATGGTTTTGGAAGTTTCAGTTGTTTATCAAATAATGCTTTTCCGAATGCGCTTTCCTTCAATGCTCTGCCATCGCTATTTCTCTCATATTCACCAACGTCAATTGATAAAAATAATCCATCAGCGTCCGACACAGCCATTAAAACTATAGAAAAGTAACCTTTGTAGTTGTAAAATTATGAACCAGAATTCGAAGGGCTTTGATTTTTATATGCTTGCCATCCAAGCTCCCTATACAGTTAGGCAAGTTCCATAATTTCCGATAACGATCAGAAACTTTTAACCAGTGTTCTGTTGTTGGGTTTGGCATATATTCTGGTTACAAATTTTCCTAAACTGCTTGTGATGTTTCAAATATAATTTTTCTTATTTTAGTATAACCTCGAAGAAAGTAGAATGATAGAGCCTTAAAAGAACCACCAGTTGCAAAATATCTGGAAACAATTTTTCTTAAAAATATTAAAACTTAATTATATAGTTAATAATCAAGAAGAAAAATTTTAATTTATATTATGTGTATAATGTAATCCTTTTTTTACGTTGTTTTTTATGTATAGTTATTTTTAAGTACATACATTTATAATTACAGCATCAAAGTGTAAAGAACGATGGAAACATTTAAGGGGATCTTATACACGCTATTTAAAGTCAAATATCGGTTCTTCAGGTAGTACTACAAAATCAAGAAGGCCGTATTATCTTGCCGAACATATGCACTTTCTACAGCCGTTTACTAAATCTCGACAGTCAGTTTCATCAATCAATTATGTATCTGAAAGTTTCTCTGAAGATTCTAACATCGAAAAAAGTAATAAGACGCTCAACGACATGCAAAAAGCATCTGAAGATGAGTTAGGATCAGAAACTTAACATACAAATGATGTACAACCACTAAGTAAGTTTTGTGATGGACTACTCCCCCCACCTAATAAAAAACAAAAAACTTCAAAACATACCATTTCTCTAACTGATGTGAATAAATCAATATTTGAATACTTTCAGTCCAAAAAAAAATGTTGGTTCGAATATTTCTGAAAAGAAGATTCAGGATTCAGATGAATCATTTTTGATGAGTGTTTTGCCTGACATGAAAGAAATGAACTCGAAGCAAAAAAGAAGATTTAAGATTGAAATTTTAAAAATAGTTGGGGACATTTTAAGTAAATTTTCATACAGACCAACTCCAGAACCATTCAGCAACTCTACATCAACACCGTCATCAATTATAAATAATGATCTTTTATAAAATTCAAGTTCCGAATCACCTTCTTCATTCAACCAAATAAATTATACTTCACCGCCGTCTGTTATTCAAACTTTTGAACCACCTGTATTCCAATAAGCATCAAACACGTATTCTTCAACATCCAGTAATATTCACTTACTTTAGACTTAAAACAATTTCTCAGGTTTTATTTATTTATTTTTTTTATAAAAAAGGAGTTATTTTCATTAATTTGAAATCATTTTGCTTTTTTTAATACAAGACAGTACCTATTATAATTCATTAAAATAAATAACACGTAATTATTACAGATTTAATATGTTTACAAAAGTATAATTTTTTTATGTAAACTATAATTCTTTTACTCACCTCAAAGTGATTAAAATTCGTTCTTCAGGTGGAACTGAATCCCTGAATTTTGTGTCTAATTTTTTAATTGACGGTCCCACTTTTTCAAGTAATAAGTTGAAGGTGTTGGGGTTCATTCTATAAAATGACTGAAACCTCTCTGAGTAAAAATGTAGTTCTTTGAATATATTAAAAGCACCATGTTGTTTTTCCCTTTTGACGATTATTAGAATGATTATTATTATAATAATTCATATTTATTAAATTTATTAGCTCCAAAGTAGTATCATCATCTGATGAGGTAGACATTTTGAATGCAACTCAACCGGAGTTGGTAACTTAACAATGTCGACTAAGCCAATCTATTAATTATGTATTGAAAATAAAAACTGTTATCTTGTTGCCAAAGCTATTTTGGTGTGCGTCGTGTTATGCCACTGCCACGTTACTATTACGCTACTTGCCACGCCACATGCGATGTCACGTGCGACGTTGCTCTAGTGGGCGCCCGGCCTAAAATTTAAATATATTTATATACTCCTATATCTTTTCCCATATCCTTCAAACCTTCACTTTATGCGTATCTGCCCTTTTTTTTTAAAAAAAAAAATCATAAATAATTAAATAATTTTATCACATACTTATTATATTAATAAATTTCAACATGAATTAAAAAAAAAGTTTTAAATTAATATTTTAATTCTTTATTTATATAATCAGGAACATCATCAATACAAGTACATGACGTGTCAACAAAAGATGCAAAATACTAAGACATGACTATATCCGTTGTTAGTATGTACCTATACAAGGTAGGTACCTGTACCACTGCTATCTTATAGATAACAAAAGTTAACAATTATAAATTGTATAATGATATTTACTACTTAATAGATTAGAATGGTAAAAGGTACTCCGTAGTGCGTAACACTGACCTTATGAGAAAAATGTAATAAACTAAATACAGTATTTTATAGGTGATTGTATCATTATCGGGTTTGGGTGGGTGTACAACATTTTATTTTAGTTGTACAAAATTGTATAAAAAAAAGTACAAAATACTGTCAAGGTTTGGTACTATTATTCAAAAGTGGCCGTGCTGGTGATACGGACCTGTTTTATTGTACATAGGTGAAATTCAAGCGAATAAAAATTGAATTAAATTATTTATTATTTTGTAAACGAATGTTGGCTGAATTATCATAATCGTTTTTGGTACTTCGCCTCCTACCTATATAATCGATTGTCCCACTTTATTGCCGTATCTATGTATTATAACACACACCCATTGTAAAATAAACTCTTGATGTATAATTTATTTTAAATACCATTTAACAAAGTATAATCCATCAATTTTTAAAGCTTAAGCTTTTGATAGATTTGCTAAATTCACGTTGTATGCGAGAATTTATTGAAATCATTGATATTGATTAAAAATAGTAAGTGTCATTAATAGCATTTTTGGCCTTAAGTACTACACCGCGATTAGAATACCACCTATCATAGTTAATTACAAAAGTACGAATACCATATAAATATAAAATTACCAACTGCTTTCCGTTTACCGACAACAAGTCATTGTCCCTTTGTATTTGGTGTAGACATCAAATGATAGTGTTTCACGTTATCACATACATAGAATGTATTACTTTCGTTACTGATAGGGATATTTATGGGATATTTAAGGGATATTTATCTATTTTTTCAAAAAAAATTTATAATTTATACATAATATCGCATACCTATATCAAAACAGTAACAACTCAAAAAAACGCATTTTTCAGGAATGTCGGTTTTGTTGGTGGTACCTTGGTATCATTCATTCAATAAAATGTACTTACATTGCAATCTGACGGAGAATATTAAAGATAAAGATAAACCTGTTTTGTTGATTTATGTAATTTCGTTTGTAGAATCCGAATATACGTTTAACTAAAAAAACCAACTTTTTGAATTGTTACTGTTTTTTTATATGAATGTGCGATATGTCAATGAAATTATAAACTATAATATAATCAACATTCATTCATTTACATGTACCAGTACTTGTGTTCATGTGATTATTCATGGTCCGATTTTCAAATATATGTTCCACTATATAATAGGTTATCAGTCAATTATATTCCACTATAGATAACTCTCGTAGTTTTTGTTTAAACTTAATTTTAACGATAAAATATTGATTCAATATTTGATTGTGTTTATTTTGCATGTACCTAAAATATAATTTTTCGAACAATATTCTATTCCGGGTTTTTGTACTTCGATGATTTATGGTACCAATGTACAATATTCAAATGATATCACACAACTGTACGAACGAAAATATGCAGGAAGCATATCACGTGTGGATGTTGTAATAATTATGCGTAAAATAAATACCGTATAATACCTATGTGCTGTTAATGAAAGTAAATTTATTTTAATAATAATGATACTATTAAAATGTTGAAAATTTCATCGCTGAAGTACTCTTAATGTATGCACATAAATAATAAATACAGTGTAGAGTACTTTGATATATTGGTGTGTACATGCATATTGATTGTGGCGTTTCGCTCGGGCCACTTATCAGGCTTGAAAACACTTACATATGTCAGCAGTCTCCAAACTTTTAAACACGAGGACTTTACGAGATCTTTAAGAACATCGCAACATGATGGGATAGTATAAAATAAAAATAAAAATCAATAAAATTTCCTGCCATATTTGCTATAATTTAATCTCGTTATCGATGTTTTACTGCAGAATCATTTTACCGCCGATTTCCTTAAAATATTTTAGCAACACTACAGAGTTACGTTCGTAAGATCTGTAACATTATAATATGTTAACGAAACGTGTGCAGATATGTTATTACTACTAATTCGATGATCAAATGAATGTATCATTTAATATGATCTATAACGATTGGGAAGATAATGATAAAACCATACGTACCGGGTACTGTTCAAGGGACGTGTTCGAATATGCATTTAGAAGTATAATACGAACTTATTATTAAGTGTTCGCTGGACAATTACTATTTATTAATCGTTGAGCATAAGTACTATGCAAACCGTTTATTTGTGTATAGTATTTTTTATTTTTTGGTTTTTCATTTTTAATAATATAATATTTTGGAAGTCGCGGACCGTGGTCTGGAAACCCCTGGTCGCACAACGGCGTTGGCGGCGGCGGTGCCGATGAAGTACAATAGCATGTAAAACTTCGATGGTTTAATGTACGCCGCGTACACACCCGTACACACGTGTGTGCATGCGCGCGCTTGCGTAATAGGTGCGAAATAGTTTTTTATTCGGTGTGTTTTTTTTTCAGTTCCCGAGACGGTAGACGGACCAGCATGTTGTTTAACGACCGACGGCTGAACGAAAAATGTTAACCGAACGGCGTTTTTTCGTGCTACGTGAACAGTCTAAGTATTTCAAATGAACTTTTTGGTATATTTTGATTTTTTCATCGGCGTGCTGTTACAGTTGTTCAATCCTCAAGCAGACCGTAAGTTCACTCATTACGATATCATCGCGTATCCATTACATATTCATTATACCAATATAATAATAACATAAACGTACCCAATAACAAGACCGTATATGGAAGGGGTGAGAGGGCGGTTTCAACTAGAGGTCGTGATTGTGAACTGGTATTAGAATACACGGGTACACGGACATGCCGGGCACGCAGGCAAAAAATATACTTAAACCCGTGTACACTAATACCCATGTGTATTCTTGTATATTAGTATATTTAATACTCGTGTATTTATTTATTATTACACGTGTATATTGCGGTGATACCCGATTGAGCACGGTCGTTATCGGCCAACCTTTTTGACAACCCAATTGAGTACGGTAAAAAAAAATAAATATTGTGTACAACGTTGTCAGATTGAAAACTAACTATTAGGCTGGCAACACACTAGCGTTATTTTACCGCGCGACATTTTTACCGCGCCGTAATTTTACTGCGCGTTTTGTTAAAGTACATTAAAACGAATAGAACACAACACACGAGTGTCGCGCAGTAAAATTATGGCGCGATATTTCGAAAACTGTCGCGCACACCTTGACTTTACGGTACGTTAAAAATACAACTATAAAGGCTTATCGTGAGCACTCTGAATTTAAAAATGCTGACAACCTACTTAAATACTTATTGAAAGTTGAAAATAAGTATTTAGAGAAAAAAATTTAAATTTTTACCTTTTTCATGACAGTTGTATGAGTGCTATTTTTAGCAAAAAAAAAAAAAACGTAATTATAACATATGATTAAAATCCAATAAAATTTTTAACTATAAATAATTATAATCAAATATAATTTATTTTATAATAATAATATGGACGCACCGAGCTCTATACACCAACAACATAAAAAATGCAAAAAAAAAAGTGTCTTGTTGTTTTTTATTGAAGAGTTATTTCTTTTAAGAAACCTGAGCCGTAAATATTCTAAATTATCAAATAATCGTTACAAATCTAAAATTGAATTGCATAATAATTATAAAAAAATTTTGAATGCACAGTAATACAGTGCACCAATTAATATTCTACGGTACAAAGCGGCAACGTCGCACCCATTTTCATGCTCAATCATGTGGTTTATGGGTTCTTTTTCAGTTCCTATTGTTTGATTGCAACCGTACTCAATCGGGTTCCAACCGTATATTGCATATGGATGTAAATAATTTACATATTATTTACATATTTTCTTAATTTTTATTATTATTATTATTATTATTTTTTCTTTATTTTCTTAATTTTATTTACATATTATTTACATATTTTCTTAATTGTTAAGAAGTGGATACAACTGGATACGAATTCTGTTGGTGTTTTCTATATATATTATATTAAATAATCACAAAAGATTATTGTAGTCGTTTTATTAACGAAAAAAATATCTGTAACTTAGGTAATTAAAAAATTATGTTTGATATTGCCATCTTCTTCGCCTTCGCCTTTCTCCCAACTGTTTGAGGTCTATTTAAAGCTTAATAAGAAACAAATTTCTTGACTGTCTAAGTTATTACCAAATATTGGTGACAAATTTGAAACCAAGACAAACGACTTTAAAATGTTTTCAAAATTTCTGGATTTGAAAATACTGCCAACAAAAATTGCAGAAAATAAGGCTGCAACTTGTTTGCGCACAATTCATAATTTTTACCTGAAAAATCGGAACTCGTTTGCGCACACGAAAATAATATTTTTTTGAAGAGTAAGTCAATTTCAACGTATAATACAATATGGATAACAATTCAGGATCTTTGTGTCTATACGCTTAACTAAGAAGTAAATATTAAAGAGTTCCATGTAGATTTTGAAATATCCACACATAATGCTTTACTAAATCTTTATCCCGATTGTAAAATTGTGACTTGTACTTTTCATTTATCTCAAAGTTAGTTTCGGCACATTCAAAGTAACAAACAATTATTACTTGAGTATAATAACAAAAATTCCAATATTGGTAATTGGCTTAAAAGTTTTTTTGGTTTGCCGTATTTACCTCCAGAAGAAATAAAAGATACCTTTACACAATTAATATCAGATTGCCCAACGTCAGATTTTTCATTTCCAACTACGTTCTTGAAACATATATAATTCCCGATTCAAAATTTAATCCTACGTTATGGGCAGGACATCCAAAAGACGAACCTCGAACTACGAACGGTGTAGAAGCATTTCATAGACATTTTAACCAACAATTTTACACTTCACATCCCCACATACACCAGGTAATAAGCGTAATTCTTAAAATACAAAGCAAAACAGAATTAAAAATAACATCAATCAACAAAAATATAAATAATTATTGCCGTAAGGAGTCAATAGAATTAGTTGAACATCGCATAAACTAATGGACAAAATATACATCTGACGAAATAGACCAAATTAAATACATTCAAATAATGGGAAACTTTTATTGCAAAAAATAATAGACACGTATATATTATCATATACGTATATATACCAATCATATTATATTAAAATTAAAATTATCATGCATTTTTAACTTGAACAAGTATTAAATATTATTTATTACAATTATTAATAAGCAATTAACATACATTTTTAACCACACATATGAATACTTTCATAGACAGTCCTAAGTCTGTTAAGGGGGAAGGAAAACGTATGCAAATACTTAAATAATAAAGAAATATTAATATGCAAGGTATTAAACTATTAAAGTCTAAAAGGTAACTATGCGCAAACCATGTGTATGATTACGACTCGACTGTTCCCAAACGAGTGGTAGTTTTGTGCCCAAACAAGTTGTCTTTTTGATATTTGTGCGCAAACTAGTACCGCCCGAAAATAAAACAAAACAATTTCCTCGAAAGGCGTCATCATTTTATCGGTAGATATGCATTATAATAGCACATTATACAAGTAAAAAAAGTACACTTACTATGGAATAAAGAAAATTACTGAATAATAATAACTATTTTTTTTTTTTAAACTTCAAGTGAGGCTTAATAATAATCTCACTGAACAAATTAGACTGTTGAAGCATGTATTAAATGTAATTCTGAGTATTTTCCAAATAAGTACGGCTTTCTTTTTAAATTATTAACTACATTTCCACTTTTAGCTTCTATAATACCAGAATGCACTTTTTCAACCATGAAAAGATTAAAATACCTTAAGGGTTAGTGCTATAAAAATTAAAAATGTATAAAATTACACCTGTATCTCATTCGACCTAAGAGTTTCACGCAATTTTAATTATTACGAATATGTATTATTTAGTTTTAAACCCCCCCCAACAAATTGTTCCAGCTACTGTCTTACGTAATAGTGACCATTCGTATGAATGATCATTGCCGTATACTATATAATCGGTTGCCCTTCAACATTTACAAATTTAGGGCGATGTTTTGCGTAGAAATAAACTACACCCGACCGTTCGAGATGCACAGATTTCCAAAATCCTAGTTGTTTTAATAAAATAACATTATAATTATTATTATTATAATTTTTTTTTTTTACAGAAATTAAAATGATGACGGCCACATGGGATCACGCAGTTAATTCCAAGGAAAAACTACAGAACGCATTAACAAGTGAGTAATCAGCTGCATTAAATCGGTGAAGATACGTCATAGTGTACAAAAAACACGAACGTATCGCCATTTAATCTGCTATACAATCGTTATGCTAATACGTAAAACCCCTTAAAATATATTTATTTATTTTACCCGTCATCTATGTAATAAAAAATATTGTGACACCATGAATTTTTTGAAAAATATATAATGAAAGGAGAAATAAAAACAAAAGTAAAATAATAGATAATGAAAAAGGGAAATGTAGTGATAAATTATTTATTAATACAATTATTATTAGGTAAAAACAAGAAAAAAATTTGGAGCCAATACCTATTAGTAAAAAATAATTTTTAATAACAATTAATAATACTTTAAGTGAGCTTTTTTTGTACCTCAAGGTTTAACCATTATATTATACAAATCCACTACTGTGATATACTAGAATACTTTTGCTTACAATTTTAGAATAACCTTATTGAACTATAAACGAACAATAAAATCAGTGTTTAAAATTTAATAACTCAACTTATTTCATATTCAATAATCCTTATATATAAATTGTTCTGATTATAACAAATACTTTTAATCATTATATAATTATTGTAAACTGTTTTAAAAATATTATGGTTTTAGCATTCTTTTAGATTTATTTTTCATAATTTACATTAAAAAAAAATTATAAAATCGATTTTTAATCAAATATATGATATTAAGCAAATAAACAAATGTAAATAACGTTTACACACAGTGTTTGCGCAATATGTTTATAAAAATATATACGAATAAATATAATTTTGTCATAGAACCATTTTGTGCGAATAAATCATAACATCGTTTTATATAAAGTTTATAATATGTAATAGCAAATTTGTTTTGAGCCACTTACTAGCCACTACTGTATTATTGTCGCAATGCATGGAAATATAAAGGTAATTTTTTATTAGCTATAGTATTGAAGTTATTGTATGACATTCACAAGATAACCTTGGTCTAACTAAGGCTCTAAGTTCTTACTGAGTAAAAAGTGAAAACAAATATGCAGTCTAAAATATATTATATTTTAGATTAATTCAGAAGTATTTAAAACACATCGGAATTTACCTACCTATTGCTGACTAGACCTAGTCTGACTGTGAACGCACTTTGTACAAATAAATATTAAATAAAATATTCTTCCTTTAATATTGATATCGTTAAAATTGTATAACAACCAATTACCAAGTTTTAATAGATGATAAATAAACAACAGAGTTTATCCGGCAACTGAAATTGGTTTTTACGAAGTGAATGACGTTTATGTTTTGTCGTGACTTAATAGGTAAACTCTCAACAATTGGTTTGATCTAAAGAAAAAAAGTGTTTAGATTTAAGATATGTATCCATTTTCTTGTGGTAGAAAAAACCTATTGTATTAAATATGCATTTTAAATGAATTTATTTTGTGTGCAATATTTTTTGATAATTATAGACTATAAATAATATCTTATATTCTAAAATGTCAATAATAAAATATGAAATTCCCAAAAATGTAATCTCAATAAGTATAGTAATTATAAAGCGTCCCCTTTAATATTCTCCAAAAATTTTACTAAAATGGACAACTGTTTGATAAAAATAATCATACACAATAAAACAGTTGAAAAATTAGCTATGCAATTTAATTGATGTTACTAGGTGTTAAACAGTGTTCTACAAATAAAACTAATATTAAATATAAATTATTAATTATATACCAATATATAATTATAAATATGTTTCATTAATATTTTTTATTTATTAAAATATATTAACAATCAGTTATTTAAAATAATAAGTTAGTAAGTTAGTAGGTTAGTTAGAAAGTTATTTACAAGTGTGTAATATTTTTACAGCACATGAATAATTAGTGGAAGAAATTTTTCATTAAAAACGCTGCATAACATCTATATACATATGTATTTATAATTAATAGCCGAGTTAGTTAATTATATAGGACTATATGAAACTCTTTTTTGCCACTTTAAACACGGATTTATTCTGGATTACAATTTATATTATGTACTATATGATGTATCTTATAACTTCAAAGTAATACTATCAAATATTTCACCACATATGTAGCATCTTTTATATTCAAAATAACAGCTGGAAACCATGTCAACTACTTTGAATTCAATGTCAACATGTATTGCCTCAAGTCCTCCACAAATAATTTTATTACTTATTGGCTGTATTATATGGGCATGGATATTATATGGAACAATTGCGTTCCATATATTTTACGGTTAGTGTACCGATTGCGCTTTTTATATTTTACGGTTAGTGTACCAATTGCGCTTTTTATATTTTACGGTCAAAATACCAATTGCGCTATTCAAATTTGCCTACTTCAGATATGAAAATATTGTTACTCGTAATAAAATGTATTACTGGTTAAAATGACTGCTTATAATGTATTTTTTAACAGTAGGGGGAATTTTATGAAACATAATTAGGCACATTTGATCATGCAAATATTAATTTCAACGATATACAATAACAAGTTTTCAGTAATATTGGTTATTTATCATTCTAATTGTTTCGTTAAATACAATTTACTGTATGTAGAATAACACATTCTAATGCCCGATATTTATTTCTTGTTAGTTATTTGACAGCACAAGTACAATAATATATAAATAGTTCAGTAAAATGTTTAAAAACCAAATTTTCAACATTCTTAACATTTTTGTGCATTGTTCACACATTAAGTCTATTACTTGAGCTGGTGTAATGTTGGCCAACAATTCTCTTTCACAGTTCTTCAAAAATAATGATTTCAAATTATCTTGTGTTAAACCACTTTTTAAACGTGTTTTTATAATTTTAAGTTTAGAAAACAATCGTTCAAACGTTACTTGAGTAAGAGAAATTGCGCGATTTGTTAATCGACCCTAAAATGGTTTTTTGCAATTGGTGTATGAAAAGGTAATTTTAAGTGCAATTGATAAACTCCAGTATTATAAACCTTTACTGTATGGTGCAGGTTAATTTAAGTTTTAAATAGTCCATTAAAGTCATATTTTTAAAATTCAATATAATACGTGTAACCATAGGCGTGCGCAGACTTTATTCGCAGGTTATGCAATAAGAAATATAGGGCCCCTCACAAATAAATTTTCTAATCTTCCCTTAATTTATTTGCATTTTCTTTTAACGCATATGAGATTCAAGTTACAATCTAAGTTTTTGCATATATACTACTTAGCTTCTTTACTTCCCTTAGAATCTAAAATCACACATAGTTTTACAGTAGAATATTAAACAATGCACTGTAGAAATAAGTAGTTTGAAATTTGATTTATATTTATTAAAAAAAATTTATTATTTATTTAAGATCAAGTATATACTATATTGAATGCTTTTGAATAATTTTAACATATTTATAATGTTGTTATTTTATGGAGAGTACGTAAAATCTAAAGTTCAAGTCTTTTTTTTATCGGCACACATGCTTTGAATTCATCTATTACATCTTCAATA